>NC_043012.1:46287779-46355279 GCF_006345805.1 Octopus sinensis
GGCACGTGTTTTTCTGCAGCCTAGGGCCGACCAAAGCCTTGTAACTTGGTTTGGTAGATGGAAACTGAAAGAAGCCCGTCGTATGTATATGTATGTGTGTGTGAGTTTTGTCCCCTACCATCGCTTGACGACCGATGTTGATGTGTTTACGTCCCCTTAACTTAGCAGTTCGTCTAAAATATCGATAGAATAAGTACTAGGCATATACCGATAGACATCATAGAAGAACAGAATGGAATAAGCGGAGCAAGAGCACATGCAAAAATGTAAAGTTTCGCTGAAGAAGTCACAGATGTCTGACGAAATATTTCCTGACAATGGACATGAGTTAGAATTATAGCTGTAACAAACGAGTGAAGAACGAATATATAATGCGTGTGTTTTATTTTTTACTAAAAAATGTGCCCATACCGAAATACAACTATATATTTATATATACACATATTGTCAATAATAATAAGGGTAAAATTAATTAATTAATAATTAATTAATAATTAATGATTTTACCAAGCAGTGTTCAGTATGTAAAAGGACCAATTACGGTATATTTAAACATTACTTTATATAATTAGGCAAAAAAAAATACTTTACCGCACACCGAACTTTTAGAAATAGCAGCCAATAATTTAGCTATTTCTCCTAGTATAAGAAGAGTCTCCCAGATAATGTATACTCAAAAACAATTCACGTAGGCATAGAGGGAAAAGGCCTTGCAACGAGAATTATCCTCGACACTTCTCTTAATAAAGCGAAGAGTCCTGTCTGAGAGCCCTGTTGAACCTGGATGAGGTGATGTGGACTCCCTCCACTCTCTAGTGAATTGCATAATGAATCTATTAACTGTAAAAAGCGGGACCTCAAGATTTTCTGCGATTTTAGGTTAAGTCCAACTTAACCCATAATATGGCCTCATTGAAATTCAAGCATTTCCAAGGTTTCTTTTATCCATAGCATGATTAACAAGTCACACACACACACTCACATGCAATCACACACACACACTCACACGCAAGCACACACGCACATACACGCACACACACACACACGCACTATATTGTATTATATTTTATGTTATATGTGTGTGTAGCTAGATAGGTAGATAGATAGAAAGACTGATAGATAAATAGATAGATAGAAAGATAGATAGATAGATAGATAGATAGATAGATAGATAGATAGATAGATAGATAGATAGATAGATAGATAGATAGATAGATAGATAGATAAGTTTCTTTATTGGCCACACAGGGCAGCACACAGATGGGACAAGTTACAAGGTAGAGCTTTTCTTTTGAGGGATGAAAAAAACAAAAAACAAAAGAAACAAAAAAAAGGGGTGGCGTAGGTTTTCGATCAAGAGGGATTGTAAAAGGGAAGAAAAGAACAAAAAATAAATAAATAAATAAATAAAAAAAGAAGAAAAGGAAAAGGAACAAAAGAAAAGAGAAATGAAAAAAAAAAGAAAAAAAGGGGAAAAAAAGGGGAAGAGGAAAAAACGATCAATAGTGATCGTGTATCACAGTGTTATGATATATGGTGTAAAGGGGAAAGCAAGTAAGGTTTATCCGTGGGAAGAAAAGCCTACGAAAAAGACCACGGTAACCTTGGTCAATATTGTTATGATAGATAGATACATATTTACCCACACATACACATAAATTTTGCGCTATGAGAAAACTAATGCAGTTTCAGACTTCTGATAAAAGCAAATAATGAATGGAGGAATATATTTTGTTGCTATTTAAATCTAGCTGCAGAAGGTTTAAATCATTAATCAAATCCGTAGACTGATCTAAAACTTCTATCTAATTATCAATTAATCAAATTATGAACGTTTGGAAACTTGAGTTATAATATATATGTACTAAGACTTCACAAATGACAGAAGGATAACTAAAACCTATTAACCATTAATTGGAATGGAAACGAAACAAAAATATTGTCCGTGTTCCGTCTGTGTTGAACATTGCGATTTAGATGATAGATTGATTGATTTAGAAACTAATTCATGATTCAAGCAGTATTAATGAGAACTTTCTTATTTTCCGTGAAAGAGAAATCCTGGAATATATTTAACGGAGTCATGTCAGATAATTAATATTATCAGTGTGCACTATTTTGTAATTCAGCAATGCATAACCCTGATGTATGTATGTATGCATGCATGCAATCATGCATGTGTGTATGTACGTGTGTGTATATATATATATATATATATATATATATATATATATATATATATATACACACACATATATATGTATTATGTACGTATGTATGAATGTATTTATGTATGTATGTAGATAATACTGTTTATAATATCAGTGACATAGTATACATAAAAACACCTATAACGGTAAAACAAAATCAATTAATAATTAAGGGTACTAAGAAGCAGTGCCGGTATGCTAAATAGCAATCAAAATGACCAAACCACGCATTTTCACTTAAACGCAAAGCTGTAAGCGGGCAAATGTATAAACATTCACAAACGCCTTACCAATAGCGAAAATATTCGAAGAATGAAAAAGGTAGATATAAGCGTCTCACCGTGATTTCGAACTTTGAGAAAAACCCTTCGTTCGTATTTAGCGATACTTACTGACCCAGGGTTATAAAAATGATTCATCTCACCAATGTATACGATGACCGTTTTAAATGCCGCATCAACTTTTAAAAGGTGGTCGAAGAGAATAGAAATTATTTAAATATATATGTGGATGTTATTGTTTATAATACCAGTGGCTTAGCATGCGAACAAAAGCGGTAAAAAAATTATCAGTTAATAGTTAACGGTACTAACACGCAGTACTGGCATGCTAAATATAGCAGACACTGATATTACAAACAATAATATGCTCTTATATATTTGAATGGTTTTTACTCACTTCGATCACATTTTAAAAATTTGGTGCGGCATTTAAAACGGTCATCGCACATATTGGTCAGATGAATAATCTCTTTAACCCTGGGGTCAGTAAAACATGCTGAAGATAAACTTAGAGGTTTTCTCAAAGTTCGAAATCACTGTGAGACGAGTGTGTCTGGCTTTTTTAATTTTTGATTACTTTCGTCATCGCTACGGGGTTTTAGAATTTTATAGATTTTGTCACACCTTTCTGTCTAACTGAAAATTTGTGGTTTTGTTATTTAACTGCGATATTTAGCATACCGTTACTGCTTTCTAGTACACTTAATTTTATATATATATATATAATATATATATATATATATATTATATATATATATATATATACACACACACATATATATGTATTATGTACGTATGTATGAATGTATTTATGTATGTATGTAGATAATACTGTTTATAATATCAGTGACATAGTATACATAAAAACACCTATAACGGTAAAACAAAATCAATTAATAATTAAGGGTACTAAGAAGCAGTGCCGGTATGCTAAATAGCAATCAAAATGACCAAGCCACGCATTTTCACTTAAACGCAAAGCTGTAAGCGGGCAAATGTATAAACATTCACAAACGCCTTACCAATAGCGAAAATATTCGAAGAATGAAAAAGGTAGACATAAGCGTCTCACCGTGATTTCGAACTTTGAGAAAAACCCTTCGATCGTATTTAGCGATACTTACTGACCCAGGGTTATAAAAATGATTCATCTCACCAATGTATACGATGACCGTTTTAAATGCCGCATCAACTTTTAAAAGGTGGTCGAAGAGAATAGAAATTATTTAAATATATATGTGGATGTTATTGTTTATAATACCAGTGGCTTAGCATGCGAACAAAAGCGGTAAAAAAATTATCAGTTAATAGTTAACGGTACTAACACGCAGTACTGGCATGCTAAATATAGCAGACACTGATATTACAAACAATAATATGCTCTTATATATTTGAATGGTTTTTACTCACTTCGATCACATTTTAAAAATTTGGTGCGGCATTTAAAACGGTCATCGCACATATTGGTCAGATGAATAATCTCTTTAACCCTGGGGTCAGTAAAACATGCTGAAGATAAACTTAGAGGTTTTCTCAAAGTTCGAAATCACTGTGAGACGAGTGTGTCTGGCTTTTTTAATTTTTGATTACTTTCGTCATCGCTACGGGGTTTTAGAATTTTATAGATTTTGTCACACCTTTCTGTCTAACTGAAAATTTGTGGTTTTGTTATTTAACTGCGATATTTAGCATACCGTTACTGCTTTCTAGTACACTTAATTTTATATATATATATATATATATATATATATATATAATATATATATATATATATATATATATATACAATCACAGGCCTAGCTGAGTAGTAAAAAGCTTGCTCCCTATTCTCACCGAAGCAACCAACGAACTCCTTGGATTACGACTCAGCTTACTCACCAGAAGTTCCATAGCACGTGCTCTTCTCTCCGTCTTTTATCTTATCCTACGTGTCCTAGCCATCCTCGCTACCTTCACTCATCTTTCAGCATAATTTCTGTGGCGTAGTATATCTCTCTCGGTACTCAACTTTATGTTTAAAAGGAAGTTTGAAAAATCGATGCAGGCTTGGGCAAATAGGAAAAGCTTTTGTCTTCAATCAGATCAGTCTCGTCCACCACACAATCTCTTTCGCAAGAACATCAGACATACGAAAACTGCTTATTCTTCCAGAAAGATGGAAGCTCTCGGACATCAGATGAATGATAGCCGGATCCGTCCTACAAGTGAAAGCAGCTGTTTCAACAAATCTGTACGAGTCACCAGTGCTGAGCACTATACGAGTATATGCAGGACGGTTTTTTCGCTCTGCACGAACCTTGAGCAGATGCAGCAGATGCCATTATCATGCTTATAAATAATATCTCGAACCAGCAATGCTCACATGGTAATAGTGTTTGGTTAATAATTTCTGGATATTATCTATAGTCACTCGTCCGAAAGGCCTCCAGAAAAGAACGGACAGTTGTGTTTCTATCAAGACGTCGACGCTCTCGTCTGCGAGTAACCCGCTATGGAACGCCGTGTAGGACTAGCCACCGAACGAGATGTCTGTCGCTGGAGGCATGCTTTAATAGACATGGTAGTTTTTTTGGAAATTGGTCAATGATAACTTGAATGATAAAGTGTAAATAGGAACTGTGCATTTGAGTGTTTCTGTCCGATTATTTACACTGTTGTACAAGTGTTGTTCAAGGTAACGTCATAAGCTTGTTCACATGAAATTCTCAGTGGAAGGGTTCTGCAAAACATTTACAATAAAGAACTAATCATAAAACGCGATAAAAATAATGTTGCAACACTTCATAAACTTATATATTCATGGTAAGTTAGCGATTGTGAATAATATATGTTTAATGACAATGCAGGTAACATATGTGTTGAAACCTAATCATGGAAAACACTTTTGGAACTTGTTCAGTAAGTAGCGTTTTGAAAGTCCAGGAAATTTGTCTTTGTGCTTACCGAGGAATGCTATTATTCTAAAGTTTGCGGTATATGAAGATGTGACTCTTTATTTTAGGAGAGATTGGGCGAGCTGATTCATCTAAGTAAAACTAAGAGGTAGAGAAAAGGAAGAGAATGGACGGATTGTTTAAGATTATGATGAAATAATTAATTATAAATAATACAAAATGTGTGAAATGGAAAGAATCTAAAGTAGAAACTACTTCTCCCCTTTGCTGCCCACAGTCAGAATATACTTCGAAGGTGTACTTAGCAGGCAAGGGATTTGGTGTACAACCGTATGTTGAAACTGAAACGATTGCAGCGTGCAAGACACTGCGGCCATTCAAAAATACACAAAGACTGTTAAGTTCATTTAAACATGTAGGGTTTGGTGTTAAATGGGAAATTATCTTTTGTGTATTTTGTGTCTTTTTTGATATGTGCCTTCTACGCTACACGGGTTTCATCCAAAGCATAGGTTGGGGGAATAGACACATGAAAATAAAGGTGTATAAGTTTTCTGTGAGATAAGGACAGCACGAATGGACACAATTTATATCTATAATATATGCAGAATTGTAATGAGAAATTTATGCCACAAAAGCGAGCGCTATTGATTATATAGTTATGTAATGAAATATCTAGTAAATAGAGATCAATATAATGTCACTCATTAAGAAGATAATTTTATATACACAGATTTTGTGTGTGCTTGTATATATATATATATATATATATATATATATATATATATATATACAGGCGTTGGACAAAATAATGGAAACCTCTAGCATCATACCATCATAATTTTGAAATATCTATAAAACCGTCAAAAACTTGTTTATTTAATGTTTTTTTGATTTATTATTAGTGTTGCTTAATACATTTTGCTAAATTTGCTGTTTCTTTTCAGATATCAGAGGAAAAAGGTAATTAAAATAAATTCAAATGACAGATCTATTGGACTTTCAAAGAGCTCAAATTGTTGGTGCTCATATGGCAGGTGCTAGCGTAATGAAGACAGCCGAAATGTTTGGTGTATCAAGAAGTACTGCCTCGAATGTAATGACAGGTTTTGAGAAAGAGGGAAAACCTCCTCGTCAAAGCAAAACTCCGGAAGGAAAACCAAAACTTTCAGATTGAGACCGTCGGACTCTAACGCCAATTGTTAGAAAGGATCACTAAACTACAGCTCCCAAAATTACTGCAGAGATTAATGACCACCTCGAGAACCCAGTTTCAACAAGAAATGTTCGCTGAGAGCTGCACAAAGCTGGATTTCACGGGAGGGCTGCAATCAGAAAACTACTACTTTCAAAAACAAATGCCTGAAAGCGTTTAGAGTGGAGTAAAACCACACTGAATTTGTACCTGGAGCAGTGGAAGAAAACTATTTTCTCGGACGAGTCATTCTTTACATTATTTCCGACCACCGGCCGAGTATACGTGTGGAGACAGCCGAAAGACACGTTTAACCCAGGCCGCCTTCTTCCAACTTTTAGACACGGAAGAGGATCTGTGATGATCTGGGGGTGGGGATATATCTTGGAAATTCGCCAGCCTAATGGCTTTCCTTCATGGGAGAATTAATAGTCAAGATTATTTAAGGATTTTATCTGATCAAATTCATCCTATAGTTGCGGAACTGTTTCTAGAGGGAAACGCAATCTTTCAAGATGATAATGCACCAATTCACACAGCTACATTTGTTACTGAATGGCATAAGGACCATTCTAGTGAAGGTGAACATCTTATCTGGCCACCACAGTCCCCAGATCTCACTATTATTGACCATTTATGGTGCATTTTAGAAAAGTGCATCACTAGAAGAACTGAAGAACCCATCACTAGAAGAACTGGGGACTGCTTTAGCTGAAGAATGGACAAAAATTACTTTGGAAACCATTCAAACCTTGTGCGATTCCATTCCTCGTATAATTCAAGCTGTAAGAACTACCAAAGGCAGTCTTACACCATATTAAAACATATTTGTTTGAAATTGTAAGGTGTTTCCATTATTTTGTTCAACTCCTGTATATATTATCCTATAAAATATATTGTAAAACGATATTTCGTTTCGTTCCTTGATATGGGATGCATGTAATCGTGACTAGATGATATAGCATTCATATGATCTCAATCATTAACCCACCTCTGAAATATACTTCGATTCTTAATAACATTAATGTTTACAATAATGTGCTTATATAAAAGTTTTTGATTAAACATTTTGGTAACGATTAAGAAGTACAGTTAAATGTATTTATTGACTATGCGTGTGTTTGTCTATCTATACATACTTGTGTGTGCGTATGTATATATGTGTGCACTCGTGTCCGTGATATATGCGTGTTCGAGATCAGTGACTTTTCTTCACTGGAAAAAGGGTATATATATTTGCATCGGAAGCCAGTTTTCATCGACAACCGGTGATTGTCATACGTGATGTCCCAGAAACTCGAGTGCTTGTATATCATGTCAGGTTGAAGATGGGAAGAATGGCTTTCCTTTGCAAATACTGATAGGGCACAGAAAGTGTGTCAATAGCCAGCTGGAGGAGATGTTCTCCTGTGGTTACAAGCTACAGTAGCATCCACCCTTAAGGGTTAGCCACATTTAAGTGGCAAATATACTTCACGATATATATATATATATATTCCGTAATTTTCTTCCGAAGAAAATCACCGTTACTTCATAATACACAAGAAATCTCGCATGCAAGAAATCTGAATGTGATGTACTTAGCTCCATGCAATAGTACAATAAACAATGTCATTGCATTGGCCACTTTCACTTTATTTACATTACGAAATATAAGTTTATGCTTACTCCATAAAAATTGATATTTTTAAGAATATTTTCTTATTTTGCTGCATATTTTTCATTTATATGGTTTCGGTTTTGCCAATAATGCAAAACTATTTGTTTTTCGCATATCCAAGCATTCCAAAAGATTAATATAAATGAGAACTACCTTCTTTGCTGTTACTATTATGATCGGTATGTATTAGGTGACATGAAGTATTTCTACCTACATACTTTGCACCATTTACTCTTCCATAATTTATCAGTTCTTGGTTGAACAAAATTGGTGAATATTATGTCCATAATGGAATTCAGTTTGATCCACGATGCTAGATAATGGATAACTTTCATTCCCTTGGTCTATAAATAAAGAAAGCACAACAAATTAGATTGAAGACAATTTTGAGACAGGGAATATATTTTCTACTGGAATCATGGAGTAAGAACCGAACCTACAAACCAGTTGGGAAACTTGATACTTTCTAACTCCTTAATAACATCATGGACATCAAATCCCTTATTGCCCTACAACCGACATTAACGCTGGCATTTATGTATTGATGCACTTATCATAATTAAAATAACTGAAATGGATTCTATAATAGATAATATAGAATACAAGCTAAAAATGAACAGAGCATTAATAATTTTATGTTACAGAATCAAATAAAACAGTAAAAATGCAACGCTAAAGTAGAAACGGTTTTTTCGTTTTTAATGTTGCTGATTTTCACATTTACCTTAGATTTAGGAAATTAATATATTTTGTAATTGCCATAACATGTCAAATTATAGGATAACTTTTAAAAATATCAAGTCTACTATATTAGATGTTCAGTAATTAATTTTTAAATACAATGACATTTATGATATATAGTTTATGAAATCTTCAGCGAAGAGAAGAAATGAAAAAGATAGCTCATCTTGCATTAATATTATCGATTCTGTTCCGTTATCTTAATATATATATTTTTTTTTTCGGAAATATAATGTTAAAAAAGTATTTTCTATCACTAGTATATTGCTTAAACTCTATCGTTTTATCTACATTTACAAAATCATATCTAATTCTCAATACCTCAATGCATTTGTATTTCTAAGCGCATACCTAGAAACACACATAAATGTTATGCATGCATATTTCAATTTTGTATTTAATCTGAATATGCAATACTTTATTTGCTTTTATTACAAGAACTAGAGAGCTCTATGCCGATGAATGTGTTTGTGTACTTTAAGGTGGCCATAATGAAACTCTAAGGTAGATTTACTGATATATTATCTCCCTTGATGTAATAGAAGGAGTCTCAGTCCAATTGTACACTTAATAAAGTAACACAAAACGAAGAAATGTGAAATTTGTTTGCTACATGCAAAACAAAATGTGAAGCGTATTTGCATAATATTAAAATAAATGAGAAGGAAGCAACACCGTATTAATGTCCACCATATTGCCGAGACCACCGATTGCTGAAAACGTATAATACCCACAGCCAAGTTCATCCGCAGATAATATTAACATTAGCGGACTTTTCAAACTTCAGTAATTGAATAATCTCTGACATGTATGTATCTCTCTAATCAGCACAAATCTATTATTAACGATTTTGTTTAAAAAACATATCTATTAGAATATATAACCTTTCTGCTAACGAGAACATTCTCAGTCATAATGCAGACTGCTATAAGTAAGAATTCACTATAATGATAACACGAAGTACATACAAACACTAATTTGAAATGTTAACGCACTAGGGGCATTATTTTCAGTGACATCGTTAATGATATGAGCATAGGCGGAGATATTGGTAATGAAGTTCAGAGTGGTGACACGGTAAATAAGGAAAATCATAATTTTGTACCTTTAGTAATTTTAATATTGCTAAAATCTAAACAATGCTTTGTAAGTAATGTCTACTGATGTTAGTTACTAAACATCTGGAATTTTGAAGGAACCTATAAACGGGGCACTGAAGAAGAAACCATAAGCTTACTTCCCAACCATATGGTTACGGGTTCAGTCCCACTGCGAGACAGGTTGGGCAAATGTCTCTATTACAGCCTGGAGCATACCAAAACCTCGTGAGTGGATTTGCTAGACAGAAAATGAAAGAAAGGCAGCGAGTTGGCAGAAACGTTAGCACGCCGGGCAAAATGCTTAGCGGTATTTCGTCTGCCGTTACATTTTGAGTTCTAATTCCGCCGAGGTCGACTTTGCCTTTGATCCTTTCGGGGTCGATAAATTAAGTACCAGTTACGCGCTGGAGTCGATGTAATCGACTTAACCCCATTGTCTGTCCTCGTTTGTCCCCTATATATTTAGCCCCTTGTGGACAATAAAGAAATAAGAAACTGAAAGAAACCCGTATACGTATACACACACACATATATAAAGGGTGCGTAAGATATTTGAGGACAGATTTATGTTTATAAAAAAAAAACGATGTATAATAACAGATAATAAATGCTATGAGGATAAAAATAAAACTTCTTTTCTATAATGTTGTTGAATAAAGCAACCTTTAGCTTCTGTATGAGATCTAAATCATGCACATGCTCAAATGAAGTAGTCCTGATTCATTTCGAACATTAATCTGACTAATACAGCCTTAAAAGAATTTTTGGTGTTGTAGGCGTGTTCATTGATCCCTCACACAAAACGCTCCACATGTAGTAGTCCAATGGATTGAGGTCTGAGGAATTAGGAGGCCGAACGTTAAGGGTCATGTGATCATGAAAATTTTCAACCATCCATTCCTGTGTTACTAGAGCCATGTGTGATAGTGCGTGGACTTACTGAAACACATTGTCCATCTAGGGCGTAACACTTATTTCCAGGATCTCAATGTTTGCGGGAAAGTTAACGCTAAAGTCTTGTAAGCAGGCATCACATATCCTTCATTGCTGACAACTCCTAAAACCATGACAATTGCAGGAAATTTTGTATACGTAACCCTTTGAACTACAGAAGGGTCTGCATATAACAATCTGTCATTTCTTCTGTTAACTTCTTGATCTTGGTCAATGCTTTCTCACGTTTGAGAAAACCAAATCAAATCTTCTGCTAGAATTTTCAGTTTGTTTAAGAGCATGACATTTTTCCATCTTATGAAACTTATATCTGATGTCTTCGTGGACAACATTTATTTGTACATATATGTATATATATGCATACATACATACATACATGCATATATATATATATATATATATATATATATATATATATATATACTTCTAATATAGGATTTTTTTTTCCAAAATTTCATCAAGTGGCCCGCATGTTAAAATACCTTTAAAGGTATCTATCTACTTTCTATCTATCTATCTATCTATCTATCTATCTATCTATCTATCTATCTATCTATCTATCTATCTATCTATCTATCTATCTATCTATCTATCTATCTATATATATGTGTGTGTGTGTGTGTGTGTTGTGTGTGTGTGTGTGTGTGTGTGTTGTGTGTGTGTGTGTGTGTGTGTGCATATGTGTGTGTGTTGTGTGTTTATGTCTCTGAAAATTAGCGGAAAAAGTCATCGATAGAAAAAGTACCAGGCTGAAAAGAAAACATAAATACTGGGGTTGATTCATTCGACCAAATATTCTTCATGGAATAGCCCCAGCATAGCCGCCGTGTAATGGCTGCACACTCACACACACACACACACGCACACACACATACACACACGCACGCACACACACACACATATATATACATGCGCAGGTGTGCCTATGTGGTAAGAAGCTTACTTCCCAACCACGTGGTTCCGGGTTCGGTCCCAGTGCGTGAGGCCTTGGGCATATGTCATGTGTTTTCTACCGCCTTGTGAGTGGATTTGGTAGACAGAAACTGGAATATATATATATAAAGAGATAGAGAAGGAGAGATAATTAGATATATATTTAGATAGATAGATAGATAGATAGATAGATAGATAGATAGATAGATAGATAGATAGATAGATAGATAGATAGATAGATAGATAGATAGATAGATAGATAGATAGATAGATAGATAATTTCACTAAGAATACCTTTGAATAACTTAAAAGCGTATTGCCACACTCCGCAACATATTTAACGCTTATACACCTAAGCTTGCTTGATACACTACCCCTAACCTGGCTTTGCAGCTGTATTAGTCAGTATCTAATTGTATTCACCATAACTGAGTCACCCTCACTAGTTCATTTAATCAGTACTTTAAGCACGTTAGTGCTTTGAAAATGAGTATTTTGAACAATTCTGTTGAACTCAAATTACGATAAAATATCTTACAAAATGGTTCATTAAGTTAAGTTAAGTTAATTTTTTGGCTCAAAAAGCAAAGAACAAGGCCATGTAGGAGGACATGGAGTTATGTACAGGGTGGTGTTCAAGCAAAGAGTTCAAAACATTTGTGGTCAAGAGAGACTTTGAACCGAGCGGTCGTCGGCATCTTCACTCTCTCGTCCGGCAGCTTATTCCACGGATCCGCGACCCCTCTCCTTCAATTGAGATGAAATCGTCGCAGATAGAGCTTTTCGGAGTGACCCCGCAGCCGAGATCCGAGTGATATGCGATGAAATGTTCTTTTTACGCTATATTTGTGTTTATTTAACTACAAACATGGATCTAAAAAAGTGTTTAGTTTTGGATACCACGTCAAAGTAAACAAAGTACATGGTAAAACACAGTAAAACTAGAAAGGTACGGTTTAAATGATACGGTCACTAACAACATGCAGTATTAAAACCGAGCGAAATAGGCTTTATTTACTCACCTGACGAGCGAAATAGGCTTTATTTGTAAACTCACCTGACGTGACGCCTCTGCACCACGAGTTTCACTTCAACCAGTCGCACAGTATGATTCCTTCGATGGATCGATGCAAGCTGGGTCGAAACGATCGTTGTGAATAATAAAATTACTCATATTCAATGTTTCGTCTCATTTGTTATATACTCAACGAACACTAAGGTATTTCTCAGATAGATCCAGCGATAATTATGCAAATACCATGGATGATGTCAGGTAGACATAGGCAGTGAATATACCGCACCGCTTAACTACTAGGTGCATACCCAATACTTTGATAATTATATATATATATATATGTATGTATGTATGTATGTATTTATATATATGTATATATATATATATAAATACATAAATACACACACACACACACACTTATATATATAATATATTCATTTATTAAAAAAAAAATTATTTACTTGTTTCAGTCATTTGACAGTGGCCATGCTGAAGCACCGACTTTAGTCGAGGAAATCGACCCTAAGACTTATTCTTTGTAAGCCTAGTACTTATTCTATCAATCTCTTTTGCCGAACCGCTAATATATATAAACACTTTCTCACCTTCTCGAGCGTTAAACTAATAAACCTGTTTGTTATTTGTGATTTATACAAATAGTATTTTGTGATATATATACACACACAAATGTATGTACATATATATTTGTGTGCGAGTCTTTGCGTTCACGAATGTTTGTATGTGTGTATTTGTCGTCTATCACTTCATGACTGGTTTGTTTGCGTCCCCAAATCTTAGTGACCCGGCAAAAGAGAGTGATATAGCGCCAGGCTTAAAAAAATTTGTACTGGTGTTGAATCCTTCGGCTGAAATTCTTGAAGCCTGTGCCCCAGCATGGTAGCAGTCAGATGACTGAAACAAGTCGGAGATAAAAGAGAAAATATGTGTTATTCAAAAATGTGTGTTATTATTAAATATAGCATAAGCACGTGAAGTACATTGTTTATGTGTTCAGTTATCTATCGTTATGGCAATATATTTATATAAATAGATATATATAGAAAGAATCAAAGCAACAGAGAAATGTATAGATAGTATATTGGTAAATTGTTACAGATATACAATGGATCTCTCACCTACATAACGTAACATCAAAGTCACTGGGAATAAATCGATAATGCTTCCATTGTATGTACTCTATATTACTAATGTTGTTTTTCTGTTTTCTTCATATAGTCCATTACCTCAGCGGAAAACGCACCGAGTAAATCAGTCTCTAGCGCATTTGCTTCGTGAAAATTGAATTGCACACTATGTGATTCGACACATGTTGCATATGTTTAAAGTTTTCATATATTCAATGCTTACGCATCCATGATGAACTTCGGAATGCATGGGAGAAGAATAAAAAAATTTTAATAGAAAGTAATTAATAGAAATGCGCTGAGAGGAACAGAGGAATAAACACAGGCATATATTACTGAATGGATTAGAAGTAAACAAAATTATATATGTATATAGGTATATATAATATATATAATATATATAATATATATATATATATATATATATATATAGAGAGAGAGAGAGAGAGAGAGAGAGGGAGAGAGAGATAGAGATAAGGAATATACATATATATATATACATATGTACTGTATATATATATATATATATATATATATGTACTGTATATATATATATATATATATATATATATATATATATATATGTATATATACACACAAGTGTGTGTGTAAAGGTTGCTTTTCAACGACATGGTAGTGGGTTTAATCTCACTGATTTACACCTTGGGCTAGTTTCTGCAACGGTTGCTTCGGGGAGACCAAAGCTTTGTGAGCGGATTTGGTAGACGAAAACTAAAAGGAGCCCGCCCTATGAGTATATGTATATATTTATGTGTGTGTGTCTTTGTGTCTGTGTTTGTTTCCCCACATACCATCACTGACATTGGTGTGTTTACGTCCCCGTAACTTAGCTGTTTGGCAAAAGCGAGCGATAGAATAAGTTCTAGGCTTACAAAGCATTAGTCCTGCAGTTGCTGCTCTTCCAAGGCTGCAGTCAAATGACTGAAACAAATAAGAAAATAAAAATACACACACACACACACGTACACCGGCACACACACACACACACACACACACACACACACACACACACACACATACAAATATATAGGTCAAATTTATAGAAAAGAAGTTCGAAGACAGGTGTAGAACGACAAGTAGGTGTATCAGATTGACGTACAAGAAAGATGCAAAACTGTTTTATGTTTCGAGCCTACGCTCTTCGACACACAGGAATAAAATGAAATACATAAAGATTGGAAAAAAAGTGTGTGTGTGTGTATAATGGTGTGTGAAAAGAGTGATGAGCTGAACAATGGCCTGTGTGGATGAGAATACCGAGGTGGGTGGTATGCAGGTGTGTAAGTGGAACGTGTGAGAAGTAAGAGGTAATCCATGAATGACTGGTATCAAATGAAAAGAAGAGGTGAGGTTGGTGTCAAATGAAGAGAGGAGGTGCGTTGAGCCCATGTGGCGCGAATGAACGAAGAGAGAAGATTAATTGTTGTTCACGGTTTGGGAAGAAGAAAATACAGGATGATCAAAACTCCTCCAGGAACTTGGTGTATACCTCCGTGTTCCGTCTGAAGTCATTCAGGAAGATGAATAGAGGATAACTTTGTCATCAATAGAGATCACTCCAAAGACCATCATATTGACTGATTTTATGTAACGGTGCTGTTTTTCTCACAGACGGTGCCCAACAGATCCAACTATACTTTGTAGTCGACAAAATCAAAAACAAATAATGTGATGGGTGAAATTTAAAATATAACATGGCAAGAATTAACACATCGTAGTCTCTCTCTCTCTCTCTCTCTCTCTCTATATATATATATATATATATATATTCTTGGAAATGAATGCGGGGCGTGTGATCATCTTTTCTTTCAAGACTGTCCTTAGGACTGGACGAATCCCATCTTTCCTCTTCTCAAAGAAAATGTTTCCCCACCGTTCGTTATTTGACCCTCGTTTTGGTCTAATGACCCGCCATGTTTGTTTTTGTTCGGTTCATTTGTATGTCTCTACTGTTGTTTTTTTCTTTCCCAACTTTGACACTCTATAAATCCGAAATTTCATTTTTAGTACTTAAGGGAGCAAATGACTTCGAAGACTCATATAGTCGTTCAATGCTCGAAAGGAGGAGGAGTTAGACAGCCAACAACTGATAATGTATCGTTCTTTATGTTACGTGTCCTGTTTTCCATTTGTTTCTCTCGTTGTTTACGTATTGAAGTCATTTGTTTTCTCATTTCATGTCGCTTATTGCTGGTTAGATCCTGTATCCATATATGCATATATATATATATATATATATAATATATATATATATAGATAGATAGATAGATAGATAGATAGATAGATAGATAGATGATAGATAGATAGATAGATAGATAGATAGATGTGAGTTTATTTTTCCTTTAGGGTAAGGTCAACAAAGCGTACTCCATCATGTGAGAGATGAATATTATTTAATTTACACATAATACAGTTATGAGCCACTAAGAGTTTCATGCACATGAGATGTAACTTTGGCAAACTGTAATAACAAGTTATGTGTATCCAGGCTCTGAGTACATGGCCTATAAAATTTACAAATCAGGAAGCTAGAATAAGGGAAATGAAGAGAAAGATGGTGCATCGAAAAGTAAATAGGTGAAAAAATGGAAAAAGAAAAGAAAATTAAAAATGTTTCCCATTTGACCGTAAAGCCAAAAGAAAGCTAGTTGTTGTAGAATGAATAAACGGAGAGGGTTTCAAATTCTGCGATACATCAGCTCAAACCGGAGTGTGTGGTGTCACTCAATTAGCAAAAAGCAAATTGTTCATATGTTTGCACCTCTTGAAAATATCTGATCTGGAATTCAGTAATGCGGTGGAAAATGTTACGGAATACGCTTCATTTCCTAGGTTCAATGTTTTCTCACTTTATTGTATGTACAGTGGAGTTGATTTTCAAACCACATATGCAGCTAGTGATTTCATGTTTGTGAGAGAAAAGCTAGGTGTTTTGCGCAGCACCTTTTGTAATCGCCTTCGCATAAACCGAGGTAATTCTTATATTCGGTCAGGTTAACAAGTGGCGTTGCTGTGACGTCTTTCTAATATACGACGGAGTTTACCATGCACGCCTGGAGAAATTGGCAATCATCAGTGTCTTGATAGTTACAACGAGCAGTGGGCTCTTAGTAATGTTTACGGGTGTTGATGGTCTTAACATTGGGGCAGTAACTAGATGACAATTTAATTCAGCGTCTGTTAAATATCATCATGGGAAATCATTTTCTGGGAAATCCGTAACCAAAAGAAAAGACAGACATTTCTTGCCAACTTTTTAACACTAAGGAGGAGGAGGATCGAACCAAATTAGATTTCTGTGCCTATTTATAGATTTATTTATATGATTTATATGTTTACTCTATGGGTTATAATATACTTTGCCTTTAAAGTCACTTTTCAGCCACTGTTAGCTTGGACATTTTTATAGTAGAGAGCTGACTTATTAATTTATTTAGAAGAGAGATCGAATATCCTTTTACTAATGATAGCTATGAGATTTTTAAAACAATTTTTAAAATTAGTAGTTTTAAAATTCGTCGCTATTTCCACAAAAAATATGGCTGACAGTGTCTTTCAATTATTTCTTTGTATAAATCCATCTTAGACTCTACTTAAGTGAGCCGAGGTAGCCTCCAATTTATGTTTGATTTTAAGTATAATTTATTATAAGTATATACAATAAATGAAATAGTTACTCATATTCGTGGTATGCGCAAGTGGTCTGGTTACCTATATGTATGTGAAAAGTATTATCATACTTACCAGTCATTTTTAATTTACTACTACAGTAAATTAGTTTTCAGTTAAGTTCAAATTACTGAAATACTACATGGTTTTATCAAACTTCTTGTTTCTGTTTGAGTTTTCTCTCTCTATAATTTTCTAAAATAGCGTTTACCTAGATCTTGTTTTGTAACTCGTGAAATGTATCAAAATAGAAATATATATGTATATAGTGGTAAAATTACATATCTTCCAGTTTCACAAATGTCTTTACAGTGAACAAAAACAATCGTTATTTTATAATCCATAATAGTTTAAAATTTATCACCTGATTTACGAGATTTGAAAAAACATGGATGCTCTGGTTTCTGTCCTACTTGATTCTATAATTTTATTACTATCTCTTGGAGAAAGAATTATTGTTTCTCTGAGGAAATTTAAATACCAAATTCAGAATATTCTCTAAAGACATGTAATCAGTAGATTAAGATATTGACGATGTATGAAATTCAATTTAATTATCATGAAGAAGATTTGAAAACAGAGATAAGCAGCAGAAGAGATCATAAATGTGGATGGCTTTGTGAGTATTAAGAAATATTGGATTACATCTTAGCAAAGAGCGCATGTTTCACTTGCAGTCAATAGCATTAGGATTTTATAAGGTTTAAACTGATGGCTGGTTTAATGAATCTAATCTCAACTGAAATGGTTTTCCCATGCTATTTGTATTCATACGGAAAGTTACTATCGTTATTTGATATATCTTTAGAACATGTTTAAGTATAATTCTTTCTGTTATTCAAATTGTTTTCTGTTTCAAAACAAAATTTTTACACGTGAATGAACACGTTTATACACACGGGAGCACACAACAGATGATAAAATAAAGCCAAACACATACAGTGTCACTTATATGCGCATGCAGATGCTTAACTACAAAAACGCCCACATACACAGATTTATAATTAGAGGTTTGTCTTACCAGACATCTTTCACTCATGATCTTCCTAATCTCTTGCTCTCACCCATTCTTTACTTATACATATATATATATATGTATATATATATATATATATATATATATGTATATATATATATATATATATATATATATATATATATATATATATTATATATATATATATGCATATATACATACATATATATATATATATATATATATATATATATATATATATATATATATATATATATATATATATATACATGTATTTGCATGTGTGTGTATCTACTACGTATGCGGAAAATTCTGTCTGTGGGTGTTTGTGGAGTCGTTAGCTAACTTCTCCTACATCATTTTATAGATTTTCAAGAAACTTGACAAGTGTGTAGAACGCATGTCTGCAAACGTCATGGCATACTCAGATAGTTGAAAAAATTGATTATAGAGCCCCGAATGGATCCTTATATATATCTAATATATTTCATTTTAACAGCCAAGAAAAATAACGCATTCGCCCAGATTTTAACAGGCAGAGGGAATAAACCATTTATTTTCCTGAATCATTTGCTATAAATAAAATTGAGTATACTTATTTCTTAGTATTTGAAATATTAGAGTTATTTTCACTACTTATCCAGTATAATCTTTAAGCAAGTAAATACTACGCCATATACCCGTGGGGAATTATGGAGTGAATTTTCTAACATCTAACATCTTCCTATCCTTTCTTTATACCGGTACCCATATGCTATTCATATCTACACTCAGTCTGCTTAGGAGGTTGTTGTGTCCTAGCATATGTGCTGCTTCTTTTAGTTTTCGTATTTTCCAGTGGTGTTCTCTATCTATTATTTTAATTTCATCCCATAGGGGGAGGTGGTCTCCATTTTTCCATACATGATCGGCTATACCCAATTTATCAATATCTCCTCGTGTCACAGCTTTGCAATGTTCCTCTACCCTTATTTTGAGGGGTAAGCATGTTTCGCCTTTGTACAACCTACCACAGCCGCATGGGATAGACTACACGCAGTTTTTGGTCATATTCTCTTCTATAGGTGGTTTTAACCGAAGGGGATACTTGCGAAACCACAACCCCGCACCAATGGTGTGGTGTGGTGGTTTGGGGATGTGGGGATGTGAGTTACTTGTAGGCGCAAAAGTGACTGTGTGGTAAGTAGCTTGCTTACCAACCACATGGTTCCGGTTTCAGTCTCATTGCCTGGCACCTTGGCCAAGTGTCTTCTACTCTAGCCACGAACATACCTAGGCTTTGTGAGTAGATTTGGTAGGCGGAAACTGAAAGAAACCCGTCGTATATATATATGGAAAGAAACCCGTCGTATATATATTTATGTGGAGGAATTCTAGGTAGCTCAAGAAAATTAGGGGATGGGTAATGGACAGCTTGATTTTCATCAAGAACTGAATCAACTGATTTGCATTTCTTAATGACTGTTGTAATCTTATTCATCAATTTATGGTTAATCCTTGCTACTGTCTCTCATTTTTGGAGTAAGTATTGCCCTTTCACACAACCATTTATGTGAATTATAATTATTACTTAAGTCTGGCAATATCCTGTTCTTCAGTTCAGCTGGGGAATTCCCCATGATAGCAATATGAGCCAAACTGATATCACCATTCCCATCAAATGGTACTTTCCCATTTCCTAAGTGGAGAATTCAGGTTGGAAACCGTTTTGCACATTGGTCGCCATGCAATGAAGCTCATACTCTTGTATTGACGGAAAATTTAAGTACTTTATTCCATAGGTGTGAAGACTTAATGCATGCTTTTATTTCATCAGATCTTGTTCGTCTCAGAATGACTGGTAATATGTCTGAAGTCTCCTGATATAGCTAATGTAACTCCTCTCATAAATTTATTGCTGCTTCTGATGTCCTTTAAGGTCTTACGAAGAGCTTCCATTGCACCTCTATGTGACATGGTACATTCATCCCAAATGGTAAGGTGGCATTTGCACAACACTTCTGCCGAACCTGAATCTTTGCTTATGTTACAAACTGGACTGTCACTTGTGACCATGTTTAGTGGTAACTCAAAATCAGAATAAGCTGCTTGTCCTCCTGGGAGAATGGTGACACCAAAACTAGACAATGGTACAGCGACTAGAATTCTTTTTTGTTGCCTTACCTTCGAGAGAAGCAACGTTACAAATGTTTTACCTCTGTCACTAGGGGCATCAAGAAAGAAGATTCCTCTGTTTTTTTTCTGACTATTGTGGAACACGCGCGCGCACACACACAGATACAAATATATACAGTATCAAACACCAGAAGAAATGGTTGTGTGTGTGTATATTTGTGTGTGAAAAAGAGAGCGAGTGACGGGGTGTGCTGTCAGGTATACGTACATACATAAATAGGCATACATATTTTTTGTATATATGTGTGAGTGGGTGTGTGTGAGAGAGATATAGAGAGTGCTACTTAGATACCACTCTCTCTCTCTCTCTCTCTCTCACACATACATACAAAAAAGATGTATGCATATGTATTTATGTGTGTACATATAAATGACAACACTCCCCTTCACTCACTGTCAGGCAGAGTCACACACATATACATAAATGTATACAAACGTAATGTGTGACTGACTACAAATACATAGAGCTGAAGACGGCGTGAAAAAGAAAATAAATAAAAACATTTTGCCTAAATTAACGACGTGTGCGAGTTCCAGCAAAATAATACCCATATTTTTGGGACGCCCCATGTTGAATTGCAAAATTTTAACGTGATATTTGTGTAATGAAGTAATTAAACCTGGTGTGTGTGTGTATGTGTGTGTGTGAGAGAGAGAGAGAGAGAGAGACAGACAGACAGACAGACAGAGCGATGGATAGATAAACAGATAGATTGATATATATATAGAGAGATAGATAGATAGATAGATAGACAGAGAGAGAGAGAGCATTGCAAACAATGAAGGAGATAGACATGCAATTAAAAAATCGTATAAATAAAAACACATTAAAGACTATCTTGTACTGAATATCTAAATTTGTGAACTTAGTAAATATTTGTTCCAGTAATTTATCGTAGTTGTTTACAAATAGCGAATTAAAACTTGAAATGAAGACATTAATATTAGACAGGGCCAGACTTCGTTTTGTTTTACGTCGGTACCGGAAGTTGACCCAGAGAAATATTTTTAAAGAAATGAATCTAATCAAATAATATATTATGAAACATTAAAAAATTTTTTTATGAAAAAAATCATATATATATATATATGTATATAAGTATATATATATATATATATATAGATGTTTGTGTGTCTGTGTTTGTCCTCCCACCGTCTCTTGACAACCGATGTTGGTGTATTTACGTCCCCGTAACCTAGCGGTTCGGTAAGAGGAACCGATAAAATAAGTACTAGGCTGACAAAGAATAAGTCATGTGGTCGATTTGTTCGACTAAACGCGGGGCAGCATCATGGCCGCAGTCAAATGACTGAAACAAATAAAAGAATATATATATATGTGGGGGGGGGGCGTGTGTGTATACGTACACTCATCTATATATATATATAAACATATTTTGTGTATGTGTATATGCCGTGTCGTGTGGTGTGTGTGAGTTTGTGTGTGTATTTGTCTGCTTATGTGAAGTTGGGCCGAATTACAAGAAATATCCTGGTACAATTAATTTTTCTTTTATTGCGGTATTTTAGCGTATTCTGGTCTGTGACATGTTACAATATGATTCTATATACAGCAATCGTTAATTATATTCAAATATTATCAATTCTTGCGTGAAAAGGGATACCACATCCCCACTTTCAAAGTTCGTCATTATGCAAGTCTTGATGAACTTGAGATGTTAGGGTCATGAAATAGAATTGTATCTCTAACTTCATGCTATATTAATGTTGCTTTTGTTCATTATTAGTCAAAGTCATCGTTACCTGATGGTCTAACATAATTAATATGGCTTCGTTTTCGCCAAAGGAAATTTCATACATTAACGTCACTTTTTCTGACGAAGAATACATTAATCTCTTTCTCCAGGTTCATGGATCTTGTCTTGGATAGTCTTATCTGAATTATTCAAATCGTTTCTTTCTTTTGTTTCAATAAGCAATACATTTTCATATCGATATATTTCCGTCATTTACAAGCAACTTCAAAACTTATCATCACTAAATGATCTTAATAACTAAAATTGTACTTGTTTCTTTACCTTTCCGTACCAGTGAATGTGCAGACGTGGATATAATTAGGTTCGTATCGAATTTTCCTTATCAATGTATACTTATATATCTGCAGGAGAACAACATTCAAATTCTTCTTTGAAACATGGAATTGACTCCTGATATGAATATGTAGCAAGTTCTTTAGAAACAGACGGAAGTGTGTTAATACATTTACTATAATGCTGAAGAGAATTCTTTAAATAGCTAAGTGAAACATGCTTTTAGAGATTATGATGAAGACATTAAGAAGATATCACAGCAAATATGACTAAACGTAACTATATATAAATCTAAACATTTAACTATTAAAATATTTAAACTGAATTGCCATACACAGATGCACACATATTTAAACAACTTCATACGTCCACAGATATAAGCACATATATAGATACACGCACACACACATATGTATATATTAATATATATATATATGTCTATACACATATATACATATATTTGTACATATACAAATATATGCATATAAACATGCACCCTTGTATGCTCATATATGTATGGAGAGTTAAATGTACACACACACACACACATGTATATACGCGTATGTATATATATGCATGTCTGTATGTATATCATTATTCAGTTTAATTCAAGATTTCTTGGTAACTGAGAAAGAACCGGTTTCTAACCTCGATCCAAATCTACTTCATTGGAATTGCAATATCAACAACAGGGTATTTTTCTATATATGCATGCATGTATTTTTGTACGTGTGTGTCTGTGCGTGTGTGTGTCTGTGTGTATGTGTATTCACACATATTTGACTACGTGCTTAAATATGTTAAAGCGAAACATGAATTTTCTTTTTACCGTACAAATCATATGGAAGGCTTTATTTTGAAAGTGTAGTTACATTGATATACATGGGATACTTGTAAATATTCATTGCAGATTATGCTGCGGTTTGAAAATAAATGAATATATTAATTTACAAATTTGAACATACAATTTTTTTGAAACCGTGGTGATGAGAGATACATAATTACAATTCCAAAAATCGGAAGCAATTACTTTTTTAAAAAATGTGAAAAATTATGTTTTCACACACAAAAACACATGAAAAATAAGTTGACAAAAAGGAAATTATAACATTAAAAAATAATAAAAAGAAAACAATTTCCTTTCATGAGAATTTTTATTATTTATTTATGAATTTAATTCGATTTTGCATTTATATTAAATTTTTGTCTTTTCAATGAAACGTGTTTAAAAGAAAATAGTTTTTGGGTTAATTAACATTATTTCGATAAGCAGATGTTTTGACTTCAGTTTTATCAGCATTCTTCTGATATAGAAATATGTGATAGCTCCAAAAGCACTGCGTAGCATCCAGTTATATTCTACTTTTTCCCTTCACTTCACATTTTATTAATCAGTTTTTTTCATGTTTCCTTTTAAGTTTTCAATTGCAAATGTGTTTCATTTTTCTATATTTACTCTGTAATTTTATTTTATGTTATAAATTTGCTTTCATTTTTATGTTACAATGCTGCGTTACTGAGATTTTTCCTGAAAATCACATTTTTCTCATTTTTCACTGTTAATAAATGTATCAACGTAATCATAATTCTAAATCTTTCATTTTACTATATATGCACATACATACGTACATACATACATACATACATGCATGCATAATTACGTACATACATAGATACGTACACACAAACACACATACACACCCACACACATATATACGCACACACACATATGTCTTTGCTTCTACTGTTGTAAGAAATATGAATGATTAAGCGCCTGCCACAGTCTACAACACATTTCATATCAATGATAGGAACTCGTGATGAATGACTATATTTTTATCATCATATGCATGTATGTAAGGGCTTTTTTCTGATATCACTTTTCTGTAAAGCATTTTAGTATGTTACACGATGGTGCATCTCTATTAAATAACGATTTCATTGACGTATCTTCAGAAAACTTCTCTGATGTTGACGGTTAAACATTAGGCTAATTATCAGGTAATAATATTGATCGTTTATGCAGAAGTGTACGAACGGAAAAGCATAAACCAAGTCCTGATTGTAGTTAATATTTCTACAGTTGGTTGCAGCACACTCAATGGGAAATAATTAGAAAAATGAATAAGCAACTTAACTCTAGCATTAAATGTACCCTTCAGTAGGATTAAGTTCTTCACAAGAGAAAGTTTATAATGATAGTCAACGTAGAGGAAATCTTAATTTCCAATTTTTAATATGAAGGAGGGAAATTCGTTTTTATTAAAGCATTTCTTGTCATTCAGTGCAAAGATTATTTTTTGCTGCTGAAGAAGTTTAAAAAAGAAGGAAATGACGGTTCATTAGGTAGAGAAATATATTCAATCACCGACATCACATTAAACGTTTATTATAGTTTATGAGTATGTGTATGCATGTGTATATCCCCTTAGGTTTGAATTTTCCTGACGGTGGAAATATTTTAAGGATGCGGTACGCAGTTTTAGTTTAAGCTCTTATTTTAAGTGAGAAATCTATCCATGCTGTGAGGACTGATTTACTGACAAAATTACTCAAAGATAAATTGCAATGTAACTTTCTATGCGACACAAGACAAGTTAATTGATTAACTTCTGGGAGCACAATATCAGGCATTCAATAAAAGTGCTGATCAGCTTAATGGTTTCAATATATATATTACTACACTGCAGTCGATTATATTTTCTCAAATCATAAATGTTTTTTATACAAAGAAAACTACATACGTGCAAGAAACATCGAAACGTATACATATGTAAACGTACGTACCAACACATATTCCATTCAGCCGTTTCTGTCCACACCTGCACTGTGCTGCTAGTATATCGTTGACGGTTGTCGCTTACTGGTCGAAACTGACGAAGGGCAGAACAAACGATGTGCTGCTCTCGTTACGTGATTAGGCATGACAAACGACACCTAGGTGAAAGTTGCATCCGAAAACAAAGGTAGGAGTGGATAATGTAAAATTTCTTGTCAAAATTCTGTCTAATCTGACAACCGAATGAACCTGGAAACGTAATTTATATATCGGTTGCAAAAAGAATGAAAGCTAAGGTTACATATACATACATACATACATACATACATACATACATACATAAATGCATACAAACACACACATATATGTATGTATATATGTATGTATATATAACCTTCAGTTAAAAGATAGATTTTACGGATGCTCTAAGGGAATCGTCAGTGATATTTTTTGGTTTCAGCGAGTTGCGTATATTTCAGCAGATTCCCTCTCTCGTTTGACTCAGCTGGGGTTGGTCAAGTACTACCTTGCAGCTCAGTAGTAGCAGACCACATGTCGGCATTCTTTTTTGTCTAAGGCCACCTAGTGTCCTTCTCAGTATCTTCCTTTGATAGAACCTATAGCCCTCTTCTTTGATGTGGCAGTAAATACAAGCCCGATCAGATTTTTCAAGAATATTCGACCCACAAATTTCGACAGGTCGCTTCTATTGCTGCACATTGTGCTTGCCAGCCCTGATCTCTGCACTGCCTGGACAGCGTGTTATTGGTAGGATGCCAATGTGAAACTGTGTAAACAAGGCGTGATGGTCGTAGAAGTGTCAATGAATTGGATTTCTTTACGGGTCTGAGAAAATTGATGACTTCCTTCCTGGAGTGGTATTTATTAGGCTAAATAGCTGCTGATATCACGTATGCAACTACCCAAATAAGTGACCTTGAGTCCGGCGTTAGCAGCCCTCAGCTAAGTTATTAGGTCGGCTGCTGAGTAAATGTTGAAGGGATAAGACAGTGTTTCACTTCTGCCCTGTAGGTGAACGTTCATTGACAGCTTAGATTAGAAATCTGATGCACTGAAAATCAGCCCGAACAGATGCAACAACTTGATATTACGCTGCTGCACTTCGTCCCACCTATTCTAGTCTCCTTGTTGGCTAATACGCATAATTCGGCTATCCTTCAATTCGCACTCTTTTTAATTATTTTTGTTTTTTCCTTTACACCAATCTGGTGGTTTGAAAAGTAGCCCAAAACTGATCGACCAATTACCTGAGTCGATATGAAAGGCGTCTGCTCAATCTTTCGTTGCCATCTGCATGAACTAAAATGCCAGCTACTGTTACTTCTGTGTCACTGCGATCTACGAACTGCATGGCCTGCCTTATTCTTGTCACTAGGAACTCTTCTGAGAGGCCACTGAATTTTGCACATAAGGCGTTGGTAGACGATGATGTTGCTTAGGCGCCTAAGTAGGTTAACACACCACCTCAATAGACGGCTGACACTCTTCTCCAAGGTTTCCATGTTTGACATACTGACGTCATATAATGACGGACCACAACATTCTGGGCAGGATCTCATGCTGGCATATCCAAGTTTTGAAGCGACCAGAAATCTAGATATGCCCAAATTAATAAACCATTTTCAAGGTTTTCATTGATTAAGCGGATGGAAAACATGTCCTTCAGTCTGATGTCAAAGCGTTTTATTAAACTTTTGATTAGTCGCTCTGTCAAGGCTGGAAGGTCCTCGACTTTGATGGGGTGAAGCTCATCCTCGCCCAAGAGATAAGCTACTCGAGTCTTTGAAAGATGCACTTGCCACTAGAAGCTGTTCACCTTGTTACAGTTAGGACTTCCATGAAGGCCCTTATTGGTGGCTATTACATGCTAGATTTCGTCTTGGAATCCTGAGACACCATCCCTAATTTCTTGATCATCAGTTTCTTTGTGATTACTAATAGAGTTAATGAGTTGATGCAGCGACTTAAGATAACCCATTTCCAAACTCTGCCACTCGGATAATCTAGAATGAGTTCAGTGATCGTCTTAGGGACGTGATGGCTTGAAGCGCTTAAACTACGAAGATCTTCATTGTATAAAGGCCGAATTTACGACGCTTGCATCGGGCAGAGGTCTATCATAGTCGATTCCAATATTTCTCGAGTCACGTTTTAGATTAGAAAAGAGGAAAACCGCTTACATGATGGTGACTATAGTTTACAAATATCGTACCATGTGAAGACAGACACAAAAACACTCATTCGTTCACATATATGTAAAGACACATATGTACACACACTCTGACTATATATTTATATATATCTCTATATACACCCATATATACATACATATATATGTATATATATATATATAATAATAGAGCAGTGTTATACTGTCAACGTAACGTGGCAGCCCCATAAAGAGAATCACCTCACTGCTATTTAGCCCCAGGAAGCATCTACGCTTCCTGTCGGCTTTGACACATTTCCCCTGTCCTTATGTTTACAAGGGGCAGACAAGCACCTCCACCCAGCTAAGCCTGCATCCAGAGACATATTTCTGAGTCTTGCTCGTCATCAGTCTGGAGTAGCATGGCTTGCTAGTTGGAAATTCCTATCTCGCCCTTGTAAACATATATAATTCCAGCGAAAATTTTTTGTATAATAATAAATAGATAGATATACACATACTTACATATGTATGTATATGTATACACACACGCATTATATATATATATATATATATATATATATATATATATATTATATATATATATATAATATATATATATATATATGTGCGTGTGTGTGTATAGTGAAGGCTCGTGGCTTAATGGTTAATGCAATCGGCTCATGGTCATAAAGTCGTGATTTCAATGGCGGATGATGCGTTCTTTACTTCAGCAAGATACTCTATTTCATATTACCCCAGTCGACTCAGCTGGCAAGGATGAGTAGTACCTGTTGTCCAAACGGCCAGCCTTGTCACACTCTGTGTCACACTGCATATCCTTGAGAACTGCGTCAAGGGTACACATGTCTGTAGAATGCTCAGCCACTTCCACGTTAATTTCACGAGCAAGCTGCTGTTCCATTGATCGTATCAGCTGGGATCCTCGTCGCCGTAGCAGACGGTGTGCTCCCAATATATATATATATATATATAAATATACCTTGCTTCAGTTCCTGTCTATCAAAAGTAATGGTTCTACCTAGGTATTAGATTATGTATGCATATATTTACGAACTATTTATTACGCAATTATTTACTATTAGCAGGCGGCTCTGCGGATCGAACAACTATGTACATATCGATACTGAGAACTATTTATATTTTTTTTGTAGTAAGACGACCAATTATACAAATATTATATACATATGTGAAAGTGTTTATTTATGTATATATAATAGTATTTCATAAGCTGAGAGCTTATAGCGAACACTGCGCAATGACTGGAGAAAAATAGTCTAGTAATGGAACATATAAGCCCTCGACAGTGTGTATGCGTGTGTATATATATATATATTATATATATATATATATATATATATATATATATGTATGTATGTGTGTGTGTGTGTCTTTTTATTTAATATTATTGTTGCTTAATATATTTTGCTAAAATTGCGGTTTTTTTTTCAAATATCATGAGAAAAAGGTAATTAAAATTCATTAAAATGTTACATTTATCGGCTCGTATGTAGGCGCTAGAGTAACGAAAACAGCCGAAATGTTTGGTGTATCAAGAAGTACTGTCTCGATAGTAATGTCAGCATTTGAGAAAGAAGGAAAAACCTCCTCATCGAAACAAAACTCCAGAAGAAAACCAAAACTTTCAGAGAGGGACTGTCGAACTCTTACGCGAATTGTTAGAAAGGATCACAAAAATACAACTCCGGAAATTACTACAGAGCTTAATGACCACCTCGAGAACCCAGTCTCTACAAAAACTGTTCGCCGGGAGCTATACAAATTCAGATTCACACGGGAGGGCTGGAAACCTTGGTGCTGACGATGCAGAATTGCAGCTGGTGCCAAGGTGGTAGGTCCGGGTTGTATGTAAGTCACAGGCCTGAAATTTGCCAGAAGGGCATACCTCTGGTGACAGCAATGCGGTAAATCATTAATCAATGAAATTCCAACGTTTTATTATTTGCAATTCTTACAATTTTGCAATATTGAAATAAGCTAGTACTTTCTTGCATTACGCAGTCACAAAGTTTATGGAGTTACAGTCCTGTTCCACAATTGACATATATATATATATATATATAATATATATATATATATATATATATTATATATATATATATATATATATATATATATATATATGTCAGGTCACTTTCGAGTTCTACTGGTAATATGTAACCCAGTACAACCTGTTGCATGGTCGGGTCGTCGGCGACTAAACCGGCAACCTCACCAAGCTTACATGGTGATGAGGGTGTTTATTGGACACCCTGCAAGATGAAAAACAAAACATGTCAAAGGGCGGAGGAACTCTTCAGAGTCAACGGCCATCCAATAAATGTGTATTTTTTTTTCTCAAGGCTTAAGGCTGACAGACTCCAAGCCTTTGTTAGGGCATCCTTCTAGGAGAAGGTAACTCAGGTAACTGGGATAACTCCGACATAAAACCTGCGGCTCAGTGGTTACCGATGATGTTGACTTGTTCTTCTTTTCCGATTATGGCTGCTGTTGCTTAAGGAGTGGGATTGACACAGTGCGCAGCCTTTCCTCACTTTAAAAAAAGTCTTCTTGCACAGGAATTGCACGACAACAACATTGATTAAGCTTCGTGCAATGGGCATACTCGATAACGAGGGGGCAGCCACCATATATATAATATATATATATATATATATATATATATATATATATGTATGTATGTATGTATATATATATATATATATATTATATATATATATATATATATATATATATATATATATATATATATGTGCATATATTTATATACGCGTAAATTTTATTACTGGAAAAATGGCAATGAAAACACAGGGCAGATTTGTATGCCAAAATAAAATAATAACTTAGTGAAATTCTGTTTTATGTATGTTTCTTATCTTTTAACATAAATGTAAGGTAACTGTAGGACCTGAAATCGGGACAGTTCTCACGTTGTGTTGTGGTGAAAACAGGCAAAATATTCGCTTTTTGAAAATGTTAAGCATCTTTACAACACTTAAGTGTTATCTTAATTGTTTCTCTCCTGTCAAATGAATACCTGATTATTGTTTCATACATACTCATTCACATGATTTCGCAGTTATATATTCTTTTTGATATTTTCTTGTTAGCCTACATCTGCAAGAATTTATATGTATGATTAAATTTATTTGCAGCAATGTGCGTTACATATATCACTCTACTATGAATAATGATTAATTCTAGGGTCGTATAAACTGGTAAGATTAATACCTATACCAAATGCAGTGATTTCGTACCGCTTTCCATTACTTAACTTAATATCTGAGATATCAAACTTGCGTATTTCGTAAGTGATTTGATCTGGGAATATATGTTGAAACTGAGCCAATTATATGGTGCTAATGCACTTGTGACAATAATCATTCCAAATGTGTATGTACCGTTATATTTCCTGCGTTATTTTCTAATAGTATTATTTATCATTAAGTATCAAACTATTTCGTAGTACAATAACAATCACACTTTTTGTATAATAAAAATTAATATTTTGTTTAATACTGCATATATTTGTTTGCAACGAATATTGATAACATCATGTTTTTCATAAAAGAAATGCATAAATCAAAATCAAAATGAATATATACATAAACAAATGATGTAGAGAGCATCGTATTTTTCATATTGAATATGCGAAGTCAGTGGAAATATTTTATTTTTGTGTTCAAGAGCAACCGTAGCAGTTCTCTGAGAATTATAGTATAACTTATATTTTTCCATTACAGCACTTTTGAAGCTTCCTACCTCTGAAAGATTAAATATTCTTAATTAGACACGCCGTAGTGATTTTGTAGTTCTGTAAAAGGCAAGAGTAATCTGAAATTAATTCGCAAACGAAAAAACATAACATTGAAAATAATGCTTTTCCATTTTCATGAATAAATATCTATTGAAATGACTCACGCATATGATTACATCCGTATCATACATATAATGAATATAATATGGAAGATGTATAGATGTTTTGATGCTTGTACATATATACATATGTGTGTGTATGTATGTTTGCGTGTATATATATATATATATATATATATATATATATATATACATAGTAAGATATATATATATATATATATGTATTAGTAGGAAAGATGCCGCAAATATGACATACATAGTGTCATGGTGCACAAATTTCAGAAGACCAGGAATTTTGCTTAGAGAACCATGAACTCGTAAACATATATGGATATTTGATTCTTATTTATGTAGTAGGGAAATGGTTATATGAAGTAAGTGAGTTTGTATAAGACATACATCGAAACTAATGCATTGCGAAGAAGGAAATGGAAACTGAATGCAATAGTGAAGACAGCAAACAAAGCACCATCTGAATGCTATAAACTATTTAGAATATAGTCCCAAACTCCTATCAATATAAAACTAAATGAGAGGCTCTCGTCACGCCCCGTACTTGAAGCCAGCAACATTTGCAGCAAATACCGCGCTACTCTCTTTTAAAACGCTAGACACATGATATATTCCTAAAACCTTATATAAATGCGAGATGGATTCAAGTGTGATTGAATATCAACAAAGAAATATTCTGGAGTCTCAGCACGGTAACTTGCAAGAATAATTTTTCCATGTTACATTACATGTACAATAATACACCTTGTGCTTAATAAACGTCATTCAAATGGTAGCGTAAATTAATTGAATTTAGATGACCACTGATAAGCATATTGTAGTGTAATGTGAATTGAGATATGTATGCTTTTCATATTAATGGCATAATCACTCGAAAGAACATTGAACCGGCTTATTTTTTGGCTCCTATTAGCAAAAATTGTTTGCTATACAAATATAAACATTTAATGTCCTTGTGTAATCATATATGACCCTTTGCTTACAAATTGTGGCTCAATCTATATAATTTTTTCTGCCTACTTTTGCAGGTTATATGAATAAGTTCATAGTATCATTGAGAAAGACAGAAAGGCAGAAATTCAATTAGAAGGTAGCGGGGAGGAAAAAGACAAAGACCAAGAGAATATGAAGAAATAGAAAAAAGAAAGAAAAGCGAGAACAAGCCCAAACTGAAGAGAAAAGCAAAACAAAATGACATCAGATGCAGTATGTGTAAGCTAGTTTTGGAAGACTAAGAGGTATCCTTTGAAGTATCGTTATAGAAGTGTTTCTCGTGCATTGATCAAAATTAATTTTCATCTTTTTAATTTCTTTTTTTTTTTACAAATCACATACGTTTTCAAATATATGGACATCTCATGGAAATGAAATCAAAGACCGAATTAACATCATCCACGTTTTGAAATGAATATAAACATATACAGGCACACATGCGCGCGCGCACACCCACAGAAGCACACACACACACACTAATATACTTGGAAATGTGCATAATTGTTATGCATTATTTCATGTGCGCGTGTGCATACACGTGCATGTTGACACAAATATACATGGTTTTATAATAGCCTTTCTCTCTCTCACTGTTATATGCTAGTGTATATATACATATATATAAAATAAATATAAGAGAGTGGTCACTATATGGCTCACTCTAGCACCAGTTAATCCAAAAGGTTTCAACCACAAAAATACATGTTTCCCATGAAAGTCAGTACGATTGTTAGCTCACACGGACAGGGCAAATAAAAAATAACAAAAATACAGATTATTTTGGGACAATTGTTTCGCTATTAATGAATTAAATGTAATTTTACTTACAAAAAAATCCACTTGTAGCTCGTCAGCCAAAACTATCTGGATGAAATCCACTCAATCACACGCCAGATTTTACCATAACGATAAATACGCGTGTGGTTCAATTGATTACATCCGACGTTATAATTTAGATGCCCCAACTAACAGCGCGCCAAACTTTCACGGAAAACAATACTGCATTTAGAAATAAATGCAGCATAATTATAATTAATAATAAGGGTGAGAGAATTAGATACAATTTAATAGTATATCTATTCAACACCAGTGGCCTGTGCTCCGAGAAACCTGGATTATTATAATATTTTATAATATATTATAATATTTTTACAAAATAAATATAGAGAGTGGTCACTATATGGCTCACTCTAGCACCAGTTAATCCAAAAGGTTTCAACCACAAAAATACATGTTTCCCATGAAAGGCAGTACGATTGTTAGCTCACACGGACAGGGCAAATAAACAATAACAAAAATACAGATTATTTTGGGACAATTGTTTCGCTATTAATGAATTAAAGTGTAATTTTACTTACAAAAAAATCCACTTGTAGCTCGTCAGCCAAAACTATCTGGATGAATCCACTCAATCACACGCCAGATTTTACCATAACGATAAATACGCGTGTGGTTCAATTGATTACATCCGACGTATAAATTCAGATGCCCCAACTAACAGCGCGCCAAACTTTCACGGAAAACAAATACTGCATTTAGAAATAAATGCAGCATAATTATAATTAATTAATAAGGGTGAGAGAATTAAATACTAATTAATGTATTCTATTCAACACCAAGTGGCCTAGTGCTCCGAGAAACCTGGATTATTATAATATTTTATAATATATTATAATATTTTTACAAAAAATATAAGAGAGTGTCACTATATGGCTCACTCTAGCACCAGTTAATCCAAAAGGTATCAACCACAAAAATACCATGTTTCCCATGAAAGTCAGTACGATTGTTAGCTCACACGGACAGGGCAAATAAAAAATAACAAAATACGATTATTTTGGGACAATTGTTTCGCTATTAATGAATTAAATGTAATTTTACTTACAACAAAAAAATCCCTTGTAGCTCGTCAGCCAAAACTATCTGGGATAAATCCACTCAATCACACGCCAGATTTTACCATAACGATAAATACGCGTGTGGTTCAATTGATTACATCCGACGTTATAATTCAGATGCCCCCACTAACAGCGCGCCAAACTTTCACGGAAAACAATACTGCATTTAGAATAAATGCAGCATAATATAATTAATTAATAAGGGTGAGAGAATTAAATACTAATTTAATAGTATATATATTCAACACCAAGTGGCCTAGTGCTCCGAGAAACCTGGATTATTATATATTTTTAATATATTATATATTTTTACAAAATAAATATAAGAGAGTGGTCACTATATGGCTCACTCTAGCACCAGTTAATCCAAAAGGTATCAACCACAAAAATACATGTTTCCCATGAAAGTCAGTACGATTGTTAGCTCACACGGACAGGGCAAATAAAAAATAACAAAAATACAGATTATTTTGGGACAATTGTTTCGCTATAATGAATTAAATGTAATTTTACTTACAAAAAAAAACCACTTGTAGCTCGTCAGCCAAAACTATCTGGATGAAATCCACTCAATCACACGCAGATTTTACCATAACGATAAATACGCGTGTGGTTCAATTGATTACATCCGACGTTATAATTCAGATGCCCCAACTAACAGCGCGCCAAACTTTCACGGAAAACAAATACTGCATTTAGAAATAAATGCAGCATAATTATAATTAATTAATAAGGGTGAGAGAATTAGATACTAATTTAATAGTATATCTATTCAACACCAAGTGGCCTAGTGCTCCGAGAAACCTGGATTATTATAATATTTTATAATATATTATAATATTTTTACAAAATAAATATAACAGAGTGGTCACTATATGGCTCACTCTAGCACCAGTTAATCCAATTGTTTTCCGTGAAAGTTTGGCGCGCTGTTAGTTGGGGCATCTGAATTATAACGTCGGATGTAATCAATTGAACCACACGCGTATTTATCGTTATGGTAAAATCTGGCGTGTGATTGAGTGGATTTCATCCAGATAGTTTTGGCTGACGAGCTACAAGTGGATTTTTTGTAAGTAAAATTACATTTAATTCATTAATAGCGAAACAATTGTCCCAAAATAATCTGTATTTTTGTTATTTTTTATTTGCCCTGTCCGTGTGAGCTAACAATCGTACTGACTTTCATGGAAACATGTATTTTTGTGGTTGAAACCTTTTGGATTAACTGGTGTTAGAGTGAGCCATATAGTGACCACTCTCTTATATTTATTTTGTAAAAATATTATAATATATTATAAAATATTATAATAATCCAGGTTTCTCGGAGCACTAGGCCACTTGGTGTTGAATAGATATACTATTAAATTAGTATCTAATTCTCTCACCCTTATTAATTAATTATACATATATGTATATATATATATATAATATATATATATATATATATATATATACTCTTCTACTCTTTACTCTTTTACTCGTTTCAGTCATTTGACTGCGGCCATGCTGGAGCACCGCCTTAATCGAGAAACTCGACCCCGGGGCTTATTCTTTTGTAAGCCCAGTACTTATTCTATCGGTCTCTTTTGCCGAACAGCTAAGTGACGTATACATACGTTTCTGTTTCTTCTTATATATATATATATATATTATATATATATATATATATATATATATACATATTCAGACAGATAGACAGACATACAGCATACCTACACATACATATATATGCATGCATACGTTTATACATATATCGCAAAAGTTCTGGTTGGAAGTCTTTTTTACAGGGCTTAGAAAAAACTGAAAGACTGCTACAATACATGTGTCAATCTAAGAGGGAATTACATTGAATAAAATCATAATTAACTGTTCCTCCAGCATTTTCTTTTACCCAAAGCCCAGAACATTTTAGCTCTCCATCATAAATACATACAAACATACATGCATACACTTATATGTGTTTACACATAAACGCACAAAGGGTCATTATAGAGAAATTTGGCAATGTTTATGTGTAAATAAATATCTAAAATTGTCTTTTTCTCAGGTATGGTGGAAAGGGATGCGCGTATGGCTTTCACATGTCTTGTGACGCGGGGAACCACGATGCTGTTAACCCACTAATCAGTGTTCCAAGCCGATGGTTACAAATGAATGTTGAAGGTGAAGGACTTCATAAGTGTATGTGACATATAGAAATTAAGCACCGCAGACATCCTTCGTAAAGGACTTTCAATACAGGACCAAAAGAGCATCACAACACATCACAGTATATACCCAAGGCACACAGAGCTACGCTCGGTAGTGGAATGAAAGTACGTGATAAAAATAAGGCTACTGAATAATAATAATATAATAATAATAATAATAATAATAATAATAATAATAATAATAATAATAATAATAATAATAATAATAATAATAATAATAATAATAATAATAATAATAGCCCTGATGCAGTAATAAATGCCCTGATGCAGTAATACATGCCCTGATGCAGTACCAGGCAGTGGCTCTCATGGCTTCTGATCTTAACTGATTGGAAGTGTTATCATGTACATTGTTTTGTCTTGGTATAAAAGATGGGCTACAGCAAATATTCTGCTCAATACCACAGATTTGCTTGTCAGTTGTTTGACCTTAACCAGTTGAGCATGTCCCTTAGTGGCTGACGATATGTGCATCTCTGATCACGAGCAGAAGTAGTGGGGGAGCATCATAGCCATGTGTTGAGAGGGATTCTTTTTGGGGTTTGAATAGTTCACCTCTGGAAACATGGGTGGTTCTTTCAACATCCATAAACAACCCTTATTCAGGGACAGTTTGAGCGGGATGGGCTACTCAACCTGAAGAAAATTCTAACTGGGCCCCACCTGCAAGGTCATGTGCTGTTTATCTTGATATGAGATCATCATGTCGCGCACATATGGTTGTGATGCATGTGCCTGGTGTACCTTTATCAGACGGGTAGTCATGATGGGTATATTGGGCTTCGTATATTTTACCCCAGTGTCACTTTGATGGCATGAACTGCTCTCTCACTCAATAATAATAATAATAATAATAATAAATGCCCTGATGCAGTACCAGGCAGTGGCTCTCATGGCTTCTGATCTTAACTGATTGGAAGTGTTATCATGTACATTGTTTTGTCTTGGTATAAAAGATGGGCTACAGCAAATATTCTGCTCAATACCACAGATTTACTTGTCAGTTGTTTGACCTTAACTAGTTGAGCATGTCCCTTAGTGGTTGACGATATGTGCATCTCTGATCACGAGCAGAAGTAGTGGGGGAGCATCATAGCCATGTGTTGAGAAGGATTCTTTGGGGTTTGAATAATTCACCTCTGGAAACATGGGTGGTTCTTTCAACATCCTTAAACAATCCTTATTCAGGGACCTTTTGAGCGGGATGGGCTACTCAACCTGAAGAAAATTCTAACTGGGCCCCACCTGCAAGGTCATGTGCTGTTTATCTTGATATGAGATCACCATGTCGCGCACATATGGTTGTGATGCATGTGCCTGGTGTACCTTTATCAGACGGGTAGTCATGATGGGTATATTGGGCTTCGTATATTTTACCCCAGTGTCACTTTGATGGCATGCACTGCTCTCTCACAGAATATAATAATAATAATAATAATAATAATAATAATAATAATAATAATAATAAATGTGCTTTTCCGGGCACTCCATTCAAAAGCAAATCTAACATAATAACATCGGTGGAATGGGATAAAGGAACCCGTGGAAGACTTGAAGGAAATGGCATTTTAACAAAAATAGTCATAAAAATGTTACTATCATACAAACTACAGTTTCTCTTATGCACGATGTCTGAGTGAGACGTTTGCGAAACACAGACGCGAAATCAAGATCGGAAAGTTTACAAATGATAAAATATAAATGGAAAAAAGCAGTAAGTACATAAACTGTTTAATTACGCATACACTCGAATGTCTACACAATCATATTACATACCCATACATCCCAATGTTTACACACCAACGTGAAATTTACAGGGCACACATACACGCATATGAAAATACGTGTCACACACGAACCAAGAATCAAAAAGAAAAAACAAAACAGAAGATTTTGTAGTTTTCGAACTAGCACAGACAGAGTGAACAATTCATAAATTTAAAAACACCACAAAAATCTATGACTGGAGATAAATCTATCAACAAAAAAAACCAATGGAGAAAGAATACAGATTTGTTAGTCTTAAGAGGCTACGTTACATGCAATGTTTTCATTCAGAGGATTCGGTGGCGGTGTTGTCTCAAAAAAGTAATCCTAAACAGATAGATCCGTCCCCTAATGTCAAGCTCCAAGCTCGTCATGCCTCAATGATAAAAAAGCAAAACACAGACCGAAAATCCCCTCTCCCGGATCTCCAAGGATCCCGTACTCGAATGCTGAACCAAATTGGGTACGAAAAGTCAGCTACTGCTTCAAATATTCCCGAAATACAGGAACTGGAAGTAGCCCACAACCGGAATATTCCATTAGATGGCCATCCATACTCATCATCAAATAACCAAAAGAAAAATATTGAAAAATCCTCTAGGGAAGAAAATAAAGGAGTTCTTAATGCCTTCTATCATTCATGCCATGTATTTCTCCACAATTAAATCTGATACCACACAAACATACTTAAACTAGAGACAGAAACACCTTAAAGTAAGAACCTATATAAACAGTAACAGACTGCCAGCTTCAGAAGAAACATTATGAAAACGAAATTACTAACTGAATTAGAGATTGACCAAATTAAACAATCAGTACGGGATAAAAGAAACGAAGTTGCAGCTAAAGAAGATAATACAGAGGGAATAATTATCTCTCAACGATTCTATATAGTGAAAAGAGTAGAAAACGCAACATTCCCACAAAAAAAACTTACTTAGCAAGAGCGTATTCAACACCAAATTTAGCTACTTAGGTCTGACATAGAATATTTAAGAAACATTCAGTGTGAGAAGACTATCGAACAACCGAAAATTTAGATTCCTCTAGGAAAAGAACATGTTAAAAAATACCCCCAAAAAGTTTTCTTAAACATTCCCTAGAACAATGCAATATGCAAAACCAAATTTATGACACCTTAGCCATAACAACAACTTGAATTTTTTACTTGTTGTCTCTTGATGTCTCTGGATTAGACTTAGAGTCAACTTGTACAAATAAAAAAGCAAAAGTGAAACATATAATAAAAATAATAATATTGTTAATAATAATTAGTAATAGCAATAATAGTGAAAGTAATAAATGTAGTAAGAATTCAAAGATAAAATTCCATAATTGTAAACATAAATGTGGTGTTCGGAAGTTATTGCATGGATATGATAGATTGTGGTATAACCCACCATAGGTTCAAAATTTTTCAATACCATTACCCTGCTTCTAGTGCATATGTCAGCATATCAAATAAGCACACCACTAGGTTCTCTGTTTGTACCATGCCTAATCTATACAAAAATTTTGTCGATATTAATCACTGTAGTAAGGATAAAAATTCACCCAGCAATAGTAATAGCACGAACCCTAACAGTGTACTCCCTTACGTTCCGTCGATACTAAGCCGCAAGAATTATAATAGCAGTGTTAATAGCATTGATGGCAACTATAATGACAGCAGTGGCGGGACTAATTGTAATCACCCTAGAAATAATAACAATAATTATAATGGTCTTAATAATGAGTGTAGAAATAATGGTAATCATAATTATACGGTTAATGCTGGCAATTACGTTAATACTGACGTTAATTAATGGCAATGAAAAACGAATGACCATCATAAGTTTAACAATTCATATACTAATAATATCAATAACTAATTGTTCTGGTGTCAGTAGTTATAGTAAATTCTTTTGCAATAACTACAGCTGTACTAATAGTAATACTAATCCCTTCTACTATCGGCGCAATGCCTGAAATCGATCGCAGTGCTTGACTGACATCTATTTCATTGACCTCGAAAGGATTAAAGACAAAGTCGACCTCGGCGGAATTTGAACTGACAATGTAAAGACGGACGAAATGCTGTTAAGCATTTTGCGTCATCCAAACGATTCTGCCACCTCACCTTCTTATTAATAGTAATGGTAATCATATCGAGTATAATGTTTTGAGGGACAGTTGGTAGATTGAGCAGTAATATTGGTGTTTATAGAATGTCTAACACGTGACTTTACTGATTATGATTGTGTACCACTTTATGTCGCCCACAATAATCTCAACACGATATTAACTGGTAATGAGATTAAACTCAGGTATTGTAGCGTATTTTAATACTAATTATAAATTTATTCGATCATATTTAAGCTACTTTTAGTTCTAATGAAACATACTCATGGCTGTACTTTTGTATAATTTGTATTTTATAAAATTCAATTTAATAATAATTTGCTGTACCATTAGGTGAGGATATCTTTATATACACGCTTCATTTTGCTTAGTTTTGACCTTAAGAATTCTTAAAATTCTAGTAACATTTTCTTAATACTCTCCGTATTTTAACACCAATAAAGTAGTGATATAACTTCTACTGAATCTACATGATTTCAATATTTCCACACTATTGACTGAGAGACACGTTATGATTAACGTTTTCCTTTCATTTATTTTTTGCGGGGTATATTGTTTCTGTTTTTCCTTCTCTAGTCTTTCAATTTGTAACTCAATTACAGCTCACTAACTGAGCTCTCTAAATTTCGATATTACCCAACATAAATTTATAAATCTATATCATACTGACATTCATCATTGCCTAAATTAAATTCATTAGTCTAGTATAAATATTTTTATACCAATACTGTCTGCTCATGTATGTACAGACTTCTATTTGATTTATCTGATTCTGTCTCTATATAAGTATCTATAGTTTATGATTATAGGCCCCGTGACAATAGATATATCAACACATTCATTGTTTCCGTTTCATTCCACTTCTTATAATTCTCTTCCTGTCTCTCCTCTGAAATTATGCAGTAACCCTCGTTACTCTACGTTTCTTTAAAATTATGCTCCTTTGATAACTTACTGGATTTCCTTCAATTGAAAGTGATATTCTACTAGTTCTTCAATAATTATTCGGAGCACTTTAGTCAAGATAACATAAAGAAAGAAATAAGTAATTCTAGGATTTATCAAACATGTCACTCTTTAATATACTAAGCATATAACATAGAGAGTGTATGTACTTTTATTCATTTATAATTTGACTTGCTTTAGTAATTTGACAGCGGCCATGCAGGAGCACCATATTTGGTCGAGCAAATCAACCCTAAGATTTTATCTATGTATGCCTAGTATTTATTCTATCGGTGTCTTTTGCCGAACCGCTAAGTTACGTAAACACACCGGTATCGGTTGTCATGCGATGTTGAGAGAACAAGCACAAACACACACTCACACACACACATATATGTACGCACGAAGACATTACATCGCTAAAAATTGAAGTCAAAGATACTTCTGTACCACAGAATGCCAATAATATCAAATTATTCAAATAGATGTAAAAGGTACCTTCGACTTCTATTTTTAGTGATGTGGGTACTCATGCAGTGCATTCGTATATATATATATATATATATATATATATATATATATATATATATATATAGTTGAAATTTATAGAAACACAGAAAACAAAGACAGGTGTAGAAACAACAAGCAAGTGTATTAGTCAGACGCTCAGTAAGACGACAAAGTCTTTTACATTCCGAGCCTACGCTCTTCATCAGGAAAGAACACGATGAAATAAACGGAGAGATAATAGGAAAAAAAAAACTTTTGAAGTTAGCAGTCAATCATAGCGACCTATATATATACATACATACATCCACACAAACACACACACACAGACACACACACACACAGACACACACAGACAGACAGACACACACACACACATATATATATATATATATTAGAAGAAATGAGGTACTAAGTTTCATTTGAAAACCCTACTAGAATGGGAGAAAGCGCAAATGATCTAAGTGATATGATATATATAAAAAATGTAATATACAAATAAGTATCTGTAAATATAAGCCATCCGATTTTCTGAGTACTTCATTTCTTCTAATATATAATACCTGTACATCATCTCCAAACCTTCCAATATATATATATATATATATATAGAAGTACATATTTTGTATATATATATTATTATTATTATTTATTTGCCTATACGGCTGATAACTCGCTTGCCGCACGGTGTGTGACTGAAAATTTGGTATTCCCTTCAGTTTGAGATTAACCTGACATGTGGTTCGAAGAGGGCGTCGTTACAGCACATACAGCAAGGACCATAATCCAACTGCTGAAGCATATTTTTAAGGGAAGAATAATTTCCCGTGGTTCTGACATACGCTCGTCATCACGTTCTCCAGACCTGACGGGTTTTGACAACATCCTATGGTGCAATCTCAAAGAAATAAATATGTTAATGAGCCTTAAGTGCTTCAACAACTTAAGAACAATATTCGGGCCGAAATTGGAGCACTAAAACCTGAAAAATTAAGAGCTGTCAGAAAATACTGTCGAAAGGGCTCAGTTGTGCGAAGCAGAAAACGGTCGTCACTTACGAGATATGATTTTACATATATAGTGTAAATTCATTTTCCATATGCACTGTATATGAGACAAGTGCATTATAAATTTGAGACAGAAACTTAAAGGAATCATTACATAATCAAAAACTTTTTGGACTTTTGGCCCAACATATATATGTGTGTGGGTGCGTGTGTTGTGTGTGTGTGTACGGATGTATGTATATATGTGAGCGCAGGCAGAGTGAGGATTTAGTACAACATAAAACTTTGGATGCTGTAAATAAAAACTGCTACGTTCTCTCTCATATATAGCTGTTCTTTATATGCATAATTATCAATTTGTAAACAAAATATAATTAGAATTTATTGTACATTTCCTCCGGTAATATTTAACGCTTATACTTGCATTTTTTTTTCCGGTTAGGAATCTTCCTGTAACAAATATGCCTGGATCATATTTTTTCACAACGCCATAAATACAATTTTTTTCTGTGTTACTACGTTTTTCAAAGCTTTATTTGCGTATGCAACATTTCATAAAATATTTTGTCATAAAATGTCTTGCTTTGGATACATGGTTTTGCCTATTAACTTTCTTTCTGTCTGTCCATTTGAGTGTGTGTGCTTTGTGTGTGTGTGTATGTATGTGTGTGTGTGTGTAAATACTCATATAATCAAATACACATTCTTGTAAATTCCGAATTCTATTTGTATACTGCTGTCTGTATAATATATCATCCGATATCACATTTCAATTCGTTTAAGTTAAAATTCATATTTTTGCGCTGCATATTTCAATTCTGAAAACATATTTCCATGATGTTCTAAAATAAAAAAAAAGAAAATGCAAAATTCGTATTAAATAAATGAATAGTGATATTTACGAGGTCATCAATTTATTGTGATTTTGAAATATATTCGCCCTTTCAAATGCATTATATCTAAATCACAAACAGAAAGGAAATACATATTTAAAAAAAGCAAGCAGTCTATATTCTATGGATGCTAGGGGATAGGTAAAACATGGAATTTGCAAAACATAGTTCAAATTCTCATTGTTACCGGTCTCTTGTGGTGCTGTTTTAAATATTTCTCTGCAGTTAAGAAAACAAAATATCTCATCAGTCAGTAATAATTTACTTATTTCAACAAACTCAGGAGATTCTTCCGGGTGTGTCTGAGTTGTATTCAGCTACTTCAGCTATTTACTTGCTCATCTGTTACAGAAAATGACGGCAAGTAGGTGCACAGTACCGTATGCCATTAGAATTTTTAGAAAGTTCCATATTTAAGAAAAAAAAATGGACACATTTAATGTAATTAAATCAAAGAAGATAGCATGAAAAATGATACTTAAGTTGGTGCTGAAATATTTAAAGTCGTATCAAAAGCTAATTAATTATAATTATGCGATGAGGGAAAGACAACATTAGATTATTGATTGATACATTATTTTGGCTTGTATAGAAGAAAGCTTTTTGATGTTCACAACATTAAATATATTACCAATGATTTAACTCCGTTTTTGAGATTTTTCTCTCAGTGACTCATTTGATTAACTATTCAATTTTTTCGCTAACTCACGAAAAATATGGAAAAATAATCATGTCCCCTAGTACTTGCGCAAGTGCGGCAATTCAGTCTAATAAGACTGAAATATGGCCGAATATATCCGCGACACATGTCGAAGTAATGGAAATTATATTCAATGAGATAATCTTATCTTTTCATCACTACACAATTACTTGTTAATGGCGTTTATATTATACAATGACACAAACACACGCACATTCACGCGTACACACACATTCACGCGTACACACACATTCACGCGTACACACACACGCACACACACACACACACACATCCACGCACAAACAGAAGGATAGTAACTTGCTTATTGTTTTCGATGCAGATGACGTTCGTAGATGATTTTCTGCCATGATTTCTCCATAGTAATTTTTTGATGGTCATAGCGACCTATATATATACATACATACATCCACTTGGCAGTCTGAGGAATTTTTCACTTGGCAGTCTGAGGAAGGTGAATTGTCTACTTAATATTTCATTTTTCTTTTACTGTTGTTTCTGTTAACCCTCTTGTTTCATTGTCAACCCTCTCAACCCTCTTGTTTTATACGTATGGGCGAGATAACTGCTTTTATAATTCTTAGTTTATTTTGCATATTTCTTTTCCGTCTTTTCATTGGGTTGAACTAACTTATTAAAGCTTATCAATTTAATGTTTCAATGTTCAAAATAATCTGTAGTATGGCCTCCTAACATTTGGCTAATATTCCTCTGAAATTTTTTTATTATTGTAGCATAGCCAAGTTTCTATTAATCCATGCATTCACTATTTCACTTAGAATTAAGTTTAATTTGTCTTTTACTAAAATAATAATTGCGTTTATTTTGATTGCTCAGACGCTGGTCGAGCGGATGTTGACATTCTGTTTCAATATTTTATTGATTGCGGATTTGTATGCATATATACATACATATATATATATATATATATATATATATATATATATATATATATATATATATATATGATATATATATATATATATATATATATTTAGAAATGGATGCGCGACGTTCAATTAAATAATAATGTAAATAATATATATATATATATATATATATATATATATATAATAAAGGGTAAAATCAATTAATTATTAATTAATTTCACCAAGTAGTGTTCAGAATGTAAAAGGACCATTCAAGGTATATTCGAAATATTACGTTATATAATTAGGGCTCAGTAAAATAATTTACTTTGCCACATACTGAAATTTTTAGAAATTGCAGCCAAAAAGTTTTTTGAGCCATTTCTACTACTTTAAGAAAAGTCTCCCAGATAGTGTTTACTCAAAAATAATTCACGTAGATACAGAGATGTTTGTCTGAGGTGATTCATATCGGACGGGTATGTTCAATTTTTTAGTACTTTCAAATCCAAATTAAGAAATGTTGAGCTGACAAATCTAGAAACGTGAGCGTTCTCAAATAATCTTTGTACATGTGATATTTTGCTGTTTTCCCTCCATATCTACGTGAATCATTTTTGAGTAAACACTATCTGGGAGACCTTTCTTAAAGTTGTAGAAATGGGTAAAAAACTTTTTGGCTGCTATTTCTAAACATTTCAGTATGTGGCAAAGTAAATTATTTTACTGTGCCCTAATTATACAACGTTATATATATATATATATATATATATATATTATATATATATAATATATATATATATATATATATATATATATATATATATATATATATATATATACTATATATATATATATATATATATATATATATATATATATATAATATATATATATATATATATATATATATATATACATATACATATGCATATATTGGTACAGGACGTCGCTTACCGTGTAAACAGCATGAGGTACGAAAACGAACGAGTTAAATACACAAACAACGAGAGAAAAAGTGAAAAATAGGACAATTAAACACAGAGAACGACCCTTCATCAGTTGTCGGCTGAATATATTTCTCTCAGCGTTCAATACGTTCCTCGCATTTTGGTCTAACGACTCTCCATGTTTGCTTTCTTTCGGTCTCTTTGTATGTCTCCACTGTCCTGTCTTTGTCCCCAACTTTGACCCTCCATAAATCCAAAATTTTATTTTGGAATTTGTGGGTGCAACTGTCTGTGAGACTCAAATTGTTGTTGAATGCTCGAAATGAGGAGTAGATAGACAGCCGAAATTGATGAAGGGTCGTTCTCTGTGTTTACTTGTCCTGTTTTCCATTTTCTCTCGATGTTTGCGTATTTAACTCGTCGTTTTCGTACTCCATGTTGTTTACACAGTTGGCGACGTCCTGTACCCATATATGCATGTATGTATGTATTCATACACACATACATCAATCCATCCATATATATTTATATATATATAATATATATATAATTAATCAATATAGGGTGGCAAAAAAATTCAGCAGAAATTATTTGCCACCAGCGGCCTAGTAGGAAAAAAGTAAATAGTCAGAGACAGGGTAAATGTTTTTAAAATTTTCTCCTGGTTTACGGAATTAATATTGTTTGCGGTTGAAGCCTTGGCTGCTATTTCTAGTGGGTTGAACGGCCTATTATGGCCGTTCCTAAATTTTGCTAACCCAATCGAGAGAACAATGAAGAAACAGATACGAAAAATACAACCTCCGAAATTGTCGAAAACCTTGGAAACTTATGCGAAACAATTAGAACATTTTTCTCTAACAACGCTAACCAAGGACCTCCAAACGCGTCAATATATGGGATCAATACTCTAACAACATACCAAATGAAACACCACATAATACCACAATGGAACAAACACTCAGAGATAGAAAGTTCGCCTTTTGGAAGATGATCCAAAACAACAACAAGCGGATATATACGAAAAATGGCTCAACGGACCCCGTTAATCCTCCCACGTAAATTCCAGTTCAAAGCTATTACAGAAGAACCTGAAACACAAAGACACCTCAGGGAGAGAATGGCACTGGAAAAAATGAAAATGGAAATAGAACTTCTGAAATTGAGGGCCCAAACGACTGAGGATAAAATAAAATCCACCGATGAAGATATCAACGAAGAAATTCGCAAAATGACCCAAGGCCCAGATCAAGAGAAGTTCTCCAAACTATGGAAAGAGGACTGTGAAAAAGAAGAACTAAAATCTCTCCAACGCTGGGAGAAAAGCGCCACTTGGTTCTCAGACTATGAAGCCGTCTTTCAAACAGAGCACGCCTCCAACAACCCTTTCCAGAAAATAAGAAAACCAAAACAACACCCAAACACCGATACACACCTGTCTAAAAATCGGAACCTTCACTACTATCAAAAAAAAAAAAAAAAAAAAAAAAAAAAGAATACAGGACCTAACCCTAACTCTGTAAGCAGCCAGCGATACAATATCAGGAATACCCCCACTTCAAGCAGAGAAAGGATAAATCAACACCCACAGCATAGACACTGCAACCTCATCCCCACCCAAAGGAGTTACCAACGAAATCTTCGTCCCATTAACCGGTTAAAACAACCATGCACAACAAACCCACACCACTTGCAATGATTACCAACGAAGGCCTCCTAGAACACCACACCCGAATATGGGATATCGGGATGCTCTCCTCAATACTGCTCCAAGAACACACACCATAAATCACAACAGGAGACCCCTAATCAACAAAGAACAACTATATACTAGTTACCGTCCCAACCACCGCATTCATTTTTTAGACCCAATACGCAAACACAGAGACACAAGATAGCACCAAACAAGCAGGAGGAACCAAAAATAATAAAAATTATTAATATAACTCACAAGGAACTAACAGCAAACCAAATAAACATACTTTCAAAGGACTCAAGTTTACACCCACCCCACAACACCCCAACTACAAAAATGAAAGAAGACATCGCAGAATTCTGCAGAAAATTAAGACTTACTGAGGAGCTATACGATAAATACAACGAGGACGAATCGTTAGCCAGAAATAGGAGTAACTACACCCCCTCGAAAGGTAAGAATAAACACTTGATGATTTCTGTGACCACATATCAAATTACCCATATCAACATATGCACAAACAAAAACACAAACCAAACTTCAGCAAAAAAGAATGGGCTGAGTTGAACAAATTAAAACTAGATAAAACAATAACAATCAAAGAGGCCGATAAAGGGAGTGCTGTTGTCTTAATGGATACGACATTTTACATAACTTTGGTACTTTCTATGCTGGAAGACACAACATACTATGAAAAGGCACAAAACTACAGTCAACAAAAAATAATGAGGGAACTAAAATCCATATTAAACCATACAAAGCAGGGCTCACCGACAAAGAATATGATTATATGACCAATTTCACAAGTAAAACTAGCCAATTCTACGGTATACCTAAGATCCACAAAAGTGAAAAAATAAGCAACGCATGCAAGATAGCTACAGACAAAATAATTAAAGTCCCTAATCCTAATGACCTCAAATTGAGACCCATAATAGCAGGTCCCGCATGCGAAACCCACCGCCTCAGTAACCTTTAGACACCCTGTTAAAACCACTCCTCAAACATGTCAAAAGCTATATAAGGGACGACTTAGATATGCTCAATCACCTACCGAATACTATAAACAAAAACACCATACTGGTATCCTTCGATGTAGTCAACCTCTACTCCAATATCCCCCACAAACTAGGACTAGAGGCAATCCAATTCTGGCTAGAGAATCATGCCAACGAACTACCACCCGCATCAAAAAGAATTTGTGATAGAAGGGGTTAAATTCATCCTGGAAAATAACTTCTTCGCCTTCAATGACAACTTCTACCGACAAAAATCGGGGACTGCGATGGGTACACGAATGGCCCCCCCTTTGCCAACCTAGTCATAGGATACCTAGAGATCAGTCTGTATCGTAAGGTTCTAGAAAGATATGGCAGCCCTTTCTCCATCTACATAGAAAACAACTGGAAGAGATATCTAGATGACTGTTTCATCCTTTGGCATAAAAATATAGAAAAACTCATAGAATTCCAGAAAACTTTAAACGGACTGGACGTAAACATCCAATTCACGATGGAATATAGCCAACAACAACTCCCCTTCCTCGATATCCTCATTAAGAAAGCTAATAATATAATAGAAACAGACATATACTATAAGCCTACAGACTCTAAGCAATATCTTCCATTCAATTCATGCCACCCCAGACACACCAGGATGAATATCCCCTTCAGTCTAGCAAAAAGGATATGCACTATAGTCTCTAACGCAAACACAGAGACACACGACTACAAGAACTAAAAGATACCCTAATCACCAGGAACTATCCACCTTCACTTATTGACAAGTGCATTCAACGTGCCCTTCAACTTAACATCAAGGAACTGAGACATCCCAAATCCAAGAAAAACTTACAACCAAAAGCCTTACCATACATCTCCACACACAACCCTCTCAATAACGAAGCCTTCGACACCATCCTCCACACATACCCCTCCTAAAAAAAGACCACAGAATGAACACAATCCTCCAAACACACACGATCATAAAAAGCAAAAGACAGCCTAGATCCATGAAAAGTCTCCTTACACAAGCCCGAATTCACTCTTCAACACAGAAGCCGACAGTAAAAAAATGTGGAAGACCCAATTGCGGATATGCGACTATCTTATTGAGGGATCAGAGTTCTCCTTCAAACAGGGACAACGGTTTACAGTGAAAAGCAACTTCACATGTGCTTCGGAGAACCTAATATACTCACTAACCTGCTCCGGGTGTCAAGAGCAGTACATAGGCCAAACAAAAAATGGTTTGCGTAAACGAATGGCCCTGCACAGATCCCAGATAAAAATTCCCCAAAACAGAAAAATAGCTTTTAGCCAACGCATAGATACTTGCGCCAACAAAAAAACACCAAACTTCAGAATTTTCCCCCTCTACCAATTTAGGGACGATACAACCTCAAGACAACGAATAAGTAAAGAAAATCTCTTTATTACAAAATACAAGCCACTTCTTAACGGGTCTACGACAAACAATTAATATACCTCAACTTTAGAATAAAAGAAAAATATATATACACACACAAATATTACACTCCATAGAATCCATTACTAATCAGCCCCTTCATAGCTATATTTACACCCATTCATATTCTCCCTTCTCTGTTTTTTTTTTCTTCTTCTTCTTCTTCTTCCTCTTCTTCTTCCTCATCATCATTATCATCATCATCGTCGTCATCATCATCACCACCATCATCACCACCATCTTCTCCTTCTCCTCCTTCTTCTTCTTCTTCTTCTCTTCTTCTTCATCATCATCATTATCATCATCATCGTCGTCATAATCATCACCACCATCACCATCATCGTCATCTTCTCCTTCTCCTTCTCCTTCTCCTTCTTCTTCTTCTTCTTCTTCTTCTACTTCTCCACCCCCTACCCCTTAACTTTGTCACTAATGTTTTTTAGTATAACACCTACGCTAATTCTATAAACAAGCCTGTCAATATAAATATTCTCCTGAATTGAACTGAGACTGCCAGCCGCCACTGACCATTCAAAATACGACCATCAGGGCACTCCCAGATTCTCCCACCCCCCTTTCCTCACCAGCCCTCTTCCTCTACTACCCTACCAAGAACTCACAACGACCTCGAACACACAAGTGCAAACAAGGGAGTCAGAGAAAGGCAGAATGCCACTTATATCTGAACACTACTATAGAAATATTCCTTTAAAAAAACTTTTCTTCTAATTTTTCTAAATTTAATTATTTAATCGTTACAGTTGAAAAGGTCTCAAAATGACCGAAACCGGTACTGAAATGTTCACTATAAAATTATTTTAGCATTTTCTATTTTTGACTTGTTTTTTCATATATATATAATATATATATATATTGTAAAAAGGAATTAAAAAAATATTGCATCTGTTGACACACACACACACACACACACACACACACACACACACACACTCACACGAATGATGTGCTATTAAAACTTACCTCGAACTAGTTATGTTTTAACATCATGTCCCATAAAATAGTCATAGTGTGTTCCTGCCACTTTTGTAAGCGAGTCGAGGACCCTCTGCGATTCGCTCTAAATGTCGCTCTAAATGCAGTGTTAAAACTGCAACCCTTCAGCTGCATTTTCATCTAGGGGAAGAGATGGAAGTTTGCCGGTGCTAAATATGGAGGATGCCGAACTGATACCATGTTGGATTTTGACGAGAAACTTGCGAGTGAGGAGAGCTCAGTCACGAGCTGCATTGTCGTCGTGAAGAATGTAATTTTTCGTGCTCCACAAATATGGTCGTTTTCGCCGAATCTTCCCCAACAAGCACTCCAAAATACGCAATAGAACACTAGATTGACGGACTGACTCCGGAGGACGAATTATTCTTTGAATCTGGAATAAATACATGGCAGTTCAGTTTGTTTGATGTGTAATAAAGATATAATGTAATGATAGTAATCTGGGACATTAATAAATGACACCTGTAAAAAATCTCACACCACCTGAAATGCACTTCGTGTATGTTCATACGCACACATACACACACACACACACACCACACACACACACCACACACACACACACACATATATATATATATATATATATATATATATATATAACAGCACACACATATCTATGTGTGTGTGCATACATATAAACATCCTTTTACAAAGGTTCATGCATATATGAATGCATATGCGTCTGTATCTGAGGGAGTACCTTCTCTTTCTATGGATCGTTTCAATAATTACATCACTTTTGCAGCGCGCCTGAAATAAACGAACAAGCTCACTTTAAAATTCATCGTTGCCCCCCCCCCCCCCCACCACCACCACACACACAGACAAACACGCACACAGACACACGCACACACACACTCACACAGACATTTTATAGTAGTTGAGCAATTACCTCAACGTTGTAGCTTTATACTTCATATCACTGTTGGTGTTTACAGCAATGTGGTAGTCGCCTACGACATTTCCCAGGTTTCACCCGAGAACTAGCAGTAATGAAATGGAAAACCCCCAGAAAATGCTTTAGACAATGACTTTCTAATATTCAACATTATTTCATTTTTATTTTGGCACCAGTAAATTTTATTAATTGCTCCTGGTTGTATTTTTAAGTAGACTGGGAATTATACATCCATGGAAGTTGTATGCAAGGCATCGTTCACATGAGATGAAATGTATAACACTTTATGGATATGTGATTATTTTAGATCTATAGAAAATGCATAAAGCTATTCCCTGTCATTTCTATCTTAAATATCGTCACAAGATATTGATATGAGCTGAAACTCTTACATACAACATAGTAGATGTCTATCAACATACGTTTCTGGGTGTTCATCTATATTGATTTCACGGCAGTCAATATTATTAATCATCTACTGGAAACGCTTGTCACCACCACCTCAATCCTTCAAGTGTGACTACTTTTTAATTGCTTCTGATGTTTCTGTATGTCAATCCGTACGAGATGAGCTGATGAGAAAAATATAGGCGATGTTTAAATATAAATGGATGTATTCGCCATGGAATATGAGATTTGGATGACTTGGCAGAGTAGAAGAAAATGATAATATTTACAACAGAAATTTACTATTCAAAGACAACTGTCATTCGGTTATTTAAAGTGGAGCTTAGAGAATCAAAAACCATGTCTGTTGTCATTATAGCTCAGCTTTAGTTATTGAAGTAAAAATTATTTCGTGTGTTCCACGTCCCCAGCTAACTCCTTCGTGGCAACTCTTAACCAGAGGTCGGTTGGCATGAAGCCTTTCTTAGCTCCCTTGCACATTTAGGTCAACTGGATCATACCTTATTGAGTATTGGACCAAATTGTATCGTTTGCTTTATAAATACTTGCATAAAGGACAATTGGTTGGATTCTTTGATAGATTTGAGTCCATTAGTTTTCGGTAAAATATATAGTTAAAACGAAGATGATGGAGCAAAATTATGAACTGATTTTACGTCTTCACTTGAGACTGTATGTGAAGTCGGTCCGTGAACCTTTTGATGTATTACTGTACCAAACAAAAGTTTGGACGCTTTGATTCGAGAATGCTACCAGGCAATTGTAGCTATCTTTTGAAAGCATATTTGCATCATATAGGGATTTCACGATTTGTGTGAACTATAATGGGCTAAGGTTACTCACTTATTACTGTATTACAGAGTTCAGTTACCGTTCGAGAATAAGTTCTGTAGACACAGATTCTTCAGTGTCAATTGTAGAACTATATTCCACGCAATTATTATCAATAAGTTACCCTGACGGCAAACGGAAAGTAAATTGAAATATTTTCTCTTGATGGAGAGATAATTCACAAAGAAAAAACAATTTTTTTGTCGAGCATTTGTTTGCTTGCAGTCAATTTAGAAACAAAATCTTATTTGAAAGTTTGTTATGCAGTGTATGTTTGAAATACCTATGAGTATGAGTCAATTTCCTTTCAGTTTCTCGTTTCTCCAGCCTTATATATATAGATTTAGGATAATATAATGATGCGCTCAGAAGTGCTCCTACGATTACAAGGCACAGCAATCATACATTTGTCTTAAATGTATGAATGATACACTAAATAGTATAATAAATGATCCTCTATATCCCAAAGAAATATAGAAAATACTACGAGTTTACAAGATAAAAGTCGTGTGTTAAGCAAGTGAGGAGTTATGCATGTCGGTGTTTCTGTTTTCCTTTCTCTCCAAGTGTTGGGATACTATCGCCCATACTCTTGTCACAAAGCTTTGCAAGGCGGCACTTTTCTCCGTTATAAAATTTATAGTTTGTAGCTTGAGATACTTTTCTTTTATTTTAAATAAAACATTGCTCAATAGAGGTGGAGAAACTATCAAATTATATGTATATTCAAGCAGAGGAGAATCATGAACATATAAATAGCATGAAATATACATGGAAAAATAAGAACATTACAAGTATATCGGGTCGCACAACATTATACACGAAATATAGCTCTACTAGGTGCTGTCCACAATCTACACAAGATAAATGTCTGTTCAATACGAAAACACAAGTGAACAATACATATTATGTTCAATGGGCACTTAACGGAAATAAAAAAAAAATTATTGTCATATCATATTCACGAAGGTAGCTCTACTAATGAATATAGCTAAAACTATTCGTCACTATTATCACCTAATCAAATAACACAGTACATACGCTTATAAAATTGATGTTGAAAGCTCTAATAGCAACAACTCACACAGCCTCTACATATTTCTCATCAGTTGGTATAATGCAATCCCAACATCATGTACTTTACACAATCGTTACTTTACGATAAAACACTTAACACACATTAGACAGTACATTTGAATCACAAACATCACCCAGCAAAAGAAAACATCTTTTTGCAATAGGCACAACATTATAAAAAACAATCAATCCAAATCACACTTCAAAAACTGTTCTACAACACTTGCAGAATACTAAGGTGTACCTGGCTGTATCAGAGAAGCTCAAATTAAACTGTTTAAAACATAATGACTTCGATAATATAAACAAAATAATAATACGTTAACAAATATTTAAAACATAGCTTCTATTAATATGATGGGTATTTATTACATTAAAAAATTACGGTGGCGATAATTTGCTGATGGAAAGACGAATGATTGCAATAGGTTGCTTTTATAAATTTCTTTTTTGCAAATTTACAAGAAAACAAAACGTTAAAGAATGTTTTTCAAGCAACACTTCAGCAAAGGAAATCAAAGTTTGCTACTCACTGTAATTGGTCTATTTACTCCAATGTACAACATACTTTAAGTCTTCATATATGCTTTTTAGAGTATCACTTTTTTACCTTCACTGTTTTATTTTTTTATAACAACAATTACCTTAGTTTAATGAGTGCCTATCCTATGTTGAATGACTGTCCTCCTATAGAAACATTGTATGTGTCACTATTGAATTCTTTACGGTGTTGTATTATTTTTCTTTTATTATTTATTTGTAATTTTACAACACTGTTTTCATTTTATGTGCTATAAAAGAATGATTAGAAGCATTATAATTGCACTTGAAAATTGTCAAAGATGTTTCATTAAAAAAAACTGTTCAATTGAAAAGAGTGATAAAATTGATAAAAATAGACAAAACATCCGTGAATATGACGATATTTTAACAAATAAAAAGTATAGCTTGTAATATTATTTTAAAACTAACAGTAGATTTGGTGGCACTTGCTGCAAACAAATGCCAATTAAAATCTAGGAAAAAAATGTTCACATTCCCACAACGATGGACAGAGAAATATACAAAGAAAATAAAATATATAGTAATAACATATTAACATATGCACATCCAAAAGCACACGGTGTTGCAAAGAAAAGAATAAAACATTTCAATTGCAATTATGAAAACCAAAGTATCCCGAGGATAATGATGATGATTTGTGTGCAGAAATAGTTTTTCTTTATCAGAGCAACATGCAACCAAAAATATGTAGTGTGGGTGAATTAAAAGTTTAGAGGAATGTATAGACAGTTTTTGAACCGTCTTTGAGGTTTTTGACGTACGAAGTCACGCTATAGCGTTAGTGACGGGGATTAGAGCTGAACATGTATCGTAAACGTTAAGGCTACTGTTAAACACATTAATTTATTGACCTGAATGTAGAAAATTCTCATTGAAACGAAACGATTTAAAATTCAGTTTCTCAATAGATGGAAATATTCATATACAAAAGTAGGCATAGACACACACGTGTTCTCAAGAAGCAATAAAGTGCTGTACACATACACAAACATACACTTCTGTGTGTGTGTGTGTGTATGTGTGTGTGTTAAAACGTTACTAATTCGAATTAGATAATATAAGAGTTATCCGTTATTTAGAACTTTAGGTATATCTAACTTCCATTCAGTTATTGAACATAGTATGTCCTTATATTTTTGTTTGGTTCTATATAAAATTCTATAAATTACAGAATGTAATTGTACATCCGAGAGTACAGTAAAAGTGGATATCCGGTTAAATTTTCTATTGTAATATAAATTGCGTGAAATTTGAACGTGTTCACTAGCATATACTATGTGCCATGCGGTAATTGTTACGTTCTTGATAGCATAATCACCTTTGAACGTCGGATAATCAAAAGAAAAAATAATTCGATCCATTATCGATTACCAATGTCAAATTGTAGGCAGAGCAAACTGAGAACTGCGTTTATGTTCGGTAACTTCGTTTGTATATAACCCTAAAACAAAGGAGTTTTCTTATTTTTATTAACAGAGAAATGAAGAGGGAAAGAGAAAGGGAGAGAGAGCGAGAATGAGAAAGACATTGCTTATAAACATAGTCAGGGTGCTTGAGGAAGTGCACTAATTCGACTGCTAAGGTTCAAGTAAGTACATGCATGATTATTAGCACGCTTATATGAAAGCTTACACACATGCATACACGTATACCAAATGTTATGCAAGTTGGAATACTGTTTCACATGTATGTACACACCGTCCATTTCAATCATACTAGTATCACCCGTCTCAAGAAAGGAAAGAGGGAGAGAAAACAAAACGACAAAAAACGCTAATCAATTTCTTTAAAATATTAATGTATATCCTAGATCATATTTCGTATATCGTATATCTGTTTACTTGTTTATATATCTATTGTATGTGCTTATGGATGTTGTTCAGCCCTAAAATGATCTGAAACGGTGCTTCCTTTAGAAAAAGGATTTTGGTTTTCGAATTCTGCGTCCCAAAGGAAAGGACGCCCATGAATAATAATAAAAATATATAATTTTCTACGAGAAATAACTTAACTTTTAGATAGACAACTCTCCTATTCTCTATCATCGTCAATGTATCTCTCAATATATGCCTACCATACGTTTTGACACTCATTGTCTTTGTATATGTGCGAGGAGTTTTACAGGGCTTAAAAGCAATGAAGGGCCGCTGCAATACGTGTTTGCCTGAGAGGTTAATACGTTGGATAAAATCATAATTTACTGATCCTCCTGGGTTTTCTTCTACCCAACGTCTGGAACTTTTTCAGCAGCCCCTCGTAGTGCCTATTACGCACAAATCCTGTTTTCTGATTGGGTAAAAGTGATCAAGCTTTAAACTTCCGTAACATTTTCAAAAATTTTTGTGGAATTAATGAATCAGTAACTCGAATACAGCGTAAAAAATTAAATCATTAAAAAAATTTGAAACTTTTCACTTAATTTTAAAATTTCAAACTCTTTGACAGCAAATCAAAATATCTCCCTCTCTTTCTACACACACACACATACACACACACACACATATATATATATATATATATATATATATTATATATATATATATTATATATATATATATATATACATATACATATATATATTCAGAGAAGAATACAGTGTACGTTCAAACACAAAAGAGATACCGAAGAATAGGATATCTGACACGCTAGAAAGAGCAGTTAAAACTCCAAGCCACTAAACTAAGAATTTTTAGATGAATATTCTTGCTACCCTAAGATTTTAATTAATGATAAAATGTTTTTTGGCTACTTCTGGAAGGAAATCGGCAATTTATTTATTTAGTGCTGGTTGAGTTACCGCATCTGCGCGGTCAATTCGAAAAATTAGAACCTATAGACACGTGGCAGGTTATTTATCGCTCCGTGCCTGACGGAATATACCTATATACCTATAGTTTTTTGACAGACAGCAGCATACTCCCTAATGAACAGAAAGGATGTAAACGTGGATCCTACGGTTGTAAAGATCAACTACTCATCAATAAGATGATCTTAGATGATTGTCACAAACGACACAAAAACTTATCAATAGCCTGGATAGACTATAAAAAGGCTTTTGGTAGCCTACCACATAGCTGGATTAAGAAATGCCTATAAATGTATAAGATAGCACCTACTCTGCGAAACTTTTTGTCTGTAAGTATGAGATCATTGAGAACCACACTAAATTTTAACAACGACAATGAATCTCTAAATGCTGGTGATGTAAAAATTTCATGTGGCATTTTCTAAGGTGACTCACTATCACCACTCCTCTTCTGTTTAGCCTTAATACCTCTCTCAAAACTGCTCAATGACGCGCAGTACGGATATAAAATATTTGATAAAAATATAAATCATCTCATTTACATGGATGATTTAAAGCTCTTTGCAAAAAATGACCAACAACTCAAGGGCTTACTAGCGATTGTCAAACAATTCAATGATGACATCAAAATGCAATTTGGCCTCGATAAGTGTGCAAAAGCTACCTTATCAAGGGAAAAATGACAGAAACATCTAACGTTAACCTACCAACAAGAAACTACCAGGCCAACATATTAAAGATCAGCAGCAGTCCAACTTGTCGTGTAAGCCAGCAACAAAATGAAACCATTGATCATGTGGTCTCCAATTGCAGTCTTCTAGTGCCTACAGAGTATCTCAACAGGCACGATAGAGCTGCACAATATATTTACTGGGTAATCTGCAAAAACCTGGATTTGCCCCATGAAAAAAAACTGGTGGGAACACAAACCACCCCCAGTGCTTGAAAATGACCTCATTTCACTCCTCTGGAACTTCACCATTCAAACTGGCAGAAAGATAGATGCAAATAGTCCAGACATCATATTGAAAGACTTCAAACAAAGAACATGCCTCCTCACTGTCCCAATCGATATAAACGTATCTGTCAAGACCTACCAAAAACTGAGCAAATATAAAGATCTTGAATTAGAAATCAGCAAAATGTGGAACCTGAAGACTAAAACAATACCTGTTGTCATAGGTGCCCTGGGAATGATAGCAAAAGGGGCTGACAGCTACCTAACTCAGATACCAGGAAACCAAAAAATGGCAGAAATTCAAAAGATAGTGCTCAGGGGAACTGCTCATATCCTACGCAAAATACTCTCTATGTAATCTCAAGGTTTAAAACAAACATTTTTTCTTTTTTAGACATCCACCAGTACAACACAAAAAACAACCAAATATATGGCACACTAGGCATAACAACAACGTGAACTTCCAACCTGTTGTCTCCTGAGGACCCTGGGTGAGACTTGGAGCCAACTTGTAGAAATATAAAGCAAAAGTCAAACATAATAATAATAATAATAATAATAATAATGATAATAATAATAATAATAATAATAATAATAATAATAATAATAATAATAATAATAAGTAGCTTGCTTACCAACCACATGGTTCTGGGTTCAGTCTCACTGCGTGGCAACTTGGGCGAGTGTCTTCTACAATAGCCTCGGGCCGACCAAAGCCTTGTGAGTAGATTTGGTAGACGGAAACTGAAAGAAGTCCGTCGTATATATATATATATGTGTGTGTGTGTCGTGTGTGTGTGTGTGTGTGTGCGTATGTGTGTGTGTCTGTATTTGTCCCCCAACATCGCTTGACAACAGATGCTGGTGTGTTTACGTCCCCGTACCTTAGCAGTTCGGCAAAAGAGAACGATAGATTAAGATCTGAAAAATTCTCGTATTTCTATTATGAATATTACCCTGACGGGTACTCAGCTAGTATACATATATATATATATATATATATATATATATATATATATATATATATATATATGAAAACGAAGAAGGAAAATACTACTTGGGTACATTTTAATCTTCCTTTATATAACTACATTAAAAGAAGAATGTTTTGGTTTTGTTACACATGTTCGGGTTTTTGAAAAACCTTATCAAAGATAGTGCGGTCAAGACTTGCTTTCTATAGAAGTGGCTGTAGCAGTCGAATAACTAGGAGCAGTAGTAATAATAGACGTCGTTCTGAAGTTGTCCCCGCTGAGGTTTTAACAGAAATCGGGTTCTTCGAACCTTTGTCTTTATTTCTTATGAATAACTTGAATATCCATATATCCATATATATATATATACACAACACACACACACACACACACACACATATATATATATATATATATATATATATATATATATATACATACATATACAGTTATGTATACACATACATACATATGCATTAAAATGCACATGTATAAAAATAAGTCTCAGTTTGCGACTTTAAATAATTTTGACTAGGTCGATACTTTCTTGTGAAATGCATCTCCTTGGTAATCCGTTCATTTTGGCTAGCATTGTCTTTTGAATTTGCATAATGGAAAAGTTGAGAATTTGTGAAATTTGTTGGATGCACATTCATCGATATGCTGGCTGAGAGGTATTTTCCTGTATCCCTGGTTGTCTAAGTTCTTGTGTATTTCGTTTAAATACTCGTTGGATCGTATTGTCGATTAAGGTTTGTGGGTAATTCCTATTGATGAGTGTGGTTTTCAATTCCTGGAATCGTGTGTAACGGTGTTTTCATCTGATACTTTTGTGCATATTCTTTTGGCTAAACAAAATGGGATATTCCATCCTGGTATGTCTCGGGTGGCTAGAATCAAATGGCAGGTACTGTTTCGAGTCCGTGGGTTTGTAATAAATATCTGTCTCTGTTTTGTTCCCGACTTTCTTAATAAGGATATCTAAAAACGGTAGTTGTTCCTGGTTGTACTCTATTGTAAATTGGAGGTTTTCATTTATTCAATTTAGAAGTGTTTGGAATTCGTTAAGTTTTTTAATACATTCATTCAAGAGGATGATGCAGTCATCGTGATATTTTTTTTGGTTGCAATTCTTTTGAATGTAGATTGAAAAGTAATTTACATATTTCTTTGGTATATTCTAATTTCCAGATAGCCCATTACCAGGTTCCCAAAGCAAGATGCAGCCTGTGTTCCTATTGCTGTCCCCAATTTTTGTCGGAAGTAGTCATTGTTAAATATAAAATATTGTTTTCTGGGATAAATCTTAGTCCTATTATGAGTTCTTTTTTAATGCGAGACAGGGGTTCATAGGTATAATTGTCCGACCAGAATGTGAAAGCTTTTATTCCTAGGGTGTGGGGAATATTTGAATAAAGTTTGACTACGTCGAAGTACACTAGCAGTGCTTTCTCATTGGCCGTTTTGGGTCGCTGGTTGAGCATGTCCAGATTATCTCTTATATAACGCTTGATGTGTTTGAAGAAGGGCTTCAATAGAGTGTCCAGGAAGTAGCTGAGGCGGTGGGGTTTGCATGCTGGACCTGCTATTATTGGGTTTAGTTTCATGTCATCAGAAAGTAAGATAACCGGAGGCTTAACATCATTTAGGAGCTTTCAGAAAGCAGGCTTGAGAACACTAGTGATGGGCAGCAATGCTTGACCTGGTCACCTCTACGTACGATGGCACCTCTGGGACCATTCAGCGGGCATGATCCCGGCCCGTCAAGCAAGGCCATGAAAGAGAAGCAGAAACAGAAAGACGATGTTTCTCCTGCAAAACTTACTTTGTGCTAAATGCAATGAAAGCATTGTACTTGTCAATATCTTTTTAGATGTGACGTAGTTTTGGAAGGCATATATTGCTTACCCTCAGGCTATTCAACTGTGTACCTGTTGTGTATCACATTTGCGCGTTTGCTTCTAATTTAATCCTTCTAAATACATCGTTGTATTTTATATATTTATCAGTATCGCCCTTTTTTTAAAATTTCATTTTGTTACACTGACAATGTAATATTCAAGTTATTATATTTCTAATAGGCTTTGACAGAGCCTCTTTCACTTGTACCCAGCAGTTTTCTCGGACATCGCCTCGCCTCTCAACATATCTTTTCCTTTTATAATTTAACATATACCATTTGGAAGCGTGCTAAATATGTACGCCATTATGCATAAATGTAATAAATGCAAATAAATAAACGCTTTACAAAAACAATTATTTATATAAGAAGAGGAAAAACTTGCACAAATGCAGACATTCCCATGAAAAAGTTTATTTGGAACCGTATTAGATTCATCCTAAATGAAGTCATTCAAAGTAAACAATGGTTATGTGTCCTTTGTTTTAGAACATATGGTATTTTACTTCAATTTTCATATTTCAAATGCATTCGCCTACTGAATTAAAAAGTCACTCAACGTATTTCATTACTGAACGCAAGAACTTTATCCCAATATATCTGTAAGATTTTACGAGATGATAACTCAGTCATTCCATCTTGTAGGAATTTTATTTCTACGTCAACAACAAAATGTAAAAATAATCATACTTAACATCTGTTCTGTCTCGCATCTCTTTTCAAGCAGAACCATTGCTTGAAATCTGCATGGACTTAAATCCTATCATTATTCACAAAATTATTTTTAGTTTTCTATTCCTTTCAAAGTGAATTAAAAACTTTCTAATTCAAAAGCACCAAATGCAATATAATGTGTATCGATCTAAAGATTTCAAATACAAATCCTATTAATAGCGTTGTGAAATCTTCTTCAGATGTTTGTGTCAACTAATGCTAAATAGAAATCTCATACCAATAATTAAAAGCATTTGCTAAAGTAATTCAAAGTATGGTGAAACAAAATTTTAGTTGGGATCGCTTTTCTATTTCTTAAGCTATTTGAATAAATCCAACTCTCTTGTGTAAATTATAGTAATATACATCCGTACATACCAATATACACATACGCAGGAATACATACTCAAAAAATGCATGTATATAAATAAATTACACACACACATTCACGTACACACACATTCAACACTTACGCATATTAACACATATGCACATTAACACATACGCACACACACACACACACACACACACACACACACACACACACACACACACACACACACACACATATATATATATATATTATATATATATATATATAATATCTCTTTATTTTATCCCTGATTTCCTCAGTCTTCAAGGCCGCTTAACCATTGACATGGAGTATGATTTGAAATCAGAATAAATAGATATCACATGGCACCCCAGGAGATGCTTTGGTTATATATTTATCGATCTCTGAATGTATGAAAACAGTTGATCTTGACAAGATTTGAACTCAGAGCACAGAGAAGTGGATCAAATTTTGCAAGAACCTTCAATCAAGCATCATTAGTGACCACAGGTTTTCACAGGTCCAATTAGTGTGTAAATTATGTTAGTATACACCTATGTAGTTGTGTAATAAAGAATTCGTCTCGTAATGAAAATGTAGATTCTTAATAACATTCTAAAATCAACTTCAGTCAAGTTACGTCAAATTTTATGTCGGACAGGTGTTCATAGGATGACAAAAAATTTCTGAAAAATGTAGGAACATATAAACATGTCGCCTCCGCAATTGCAATCGAAAATATTGAGCTTGAAGCTCTATTTTAACGCGCAAAACATTGCTTAAGTAACTTTATTCTGATCTACACTTTTATTGATGATAACCTGCTGAATTGAATTTGACGGGCGGAAATATATATTTTTACATGTATACATAAGTGATTCTGTGTGTGTTTGAGTGAATGTATATATATATATATGCAAGTGTCTTGTATTACAGCGCCGAGTAGTCCAAAGTCTCGTGATAGGATTAAGTAGACGCAAACTGAAAAAATGCCCGTCCTATGTGTGAATGTGCTGGTGTTTATTACTCACACCGCAATAAAACCGATATTGTTTTGTTTACAGTTCCCTGACGTAATAATTCGTTAAATAGACCGATTGAATAAATACCAGCCATAAAAAAAAGAACTGTGGTGGATTCGTTCGTCTAAAAGCCTTGAAGGACATGTCTAAGACCGGCGGCAGTTAGATGACTGAAACAAGTAATTCACACATAAAGGTCAGTGTTGTTTGAGCGCGCGCGTGTATATATATATATATATATATGTACATACACACACACACACATATATATATATAAGAAATGTTATGTTACGTTTTTTGTATTGAAAAATATATTCAACCGATGTGGTTCAATTTGTTTGTCTCAATTTTCTGATTATTTAAATTTTATATATATACATATGTGTGTGTGTGTATGTATGGGTGTATATATATATATGAACATATATATGCATATACATACACACACATATATAAATGAATAAATATTCAAAAGGAATAATCGTAAATATATTATTATTATCATAATTATTATTATTATTATTATTATTATTATTATTATTATTATTATTATTATTATTATTATATTATTATTATTATTATTATTATCATCATTCAGTAATTCTATTTTTATAGCGTGCTTTCACTTCACTACCGAGTGCAGCTCTGTGTGCCTTAGGTATGTGCTGTGATTTGTTGTGATGCTCTGATGGTTATTGTATGGAAAGTGTTCTGCGTAGGATGTGTGCAGTGCCTAGTAGTGCAATTTTCTGTATGTTATATGTGTTTGTAAGTCCTGGTGTTTTTGTTATGTATTTGTCTGAATATTTTTTTTATCATGCCTAATGCACTTACTATGATAGGAATTGTTTCTGTTTTTAGATTCCACATTCTGGTTACCTCTATTTCCAGGTCTTTGTATTTTGAAAGTTTCTCCATTTCTTTTAGAGACACGTTGTCATCTGCCGGTATTGATACATCAATTAGAAAGCATTTTTTTCTTCATGATCTCTGACAACTATATCTGGTATGTTGGCCTTAATTTCTCTGTTTGTGTGTATCGGCATATCCCAGAGTATGGTTGCTTTCTCGTTTTCTGTGACCTTTTCTGGTGTATGCCTATACCATCTTTTTTCTGTTGTTATTCCATAATGTTTGCATAGCTTCCAGTGTATGTAGGTTCCAACTTTGTCATGTCTGTGAATATATTCCTTCTTAGCTAGGACTGGGCAGCCAGAGATAATATGATTTATTGTTTCTTGTCCATCTCCAAATATTCTGCAGTTACTTGTTATATTTCTTTTCACTACATGTTTTTGGTAATTTCTGGTTGGGAGGCTTTGGTCTCGTGCTGCAATTAAAAATCCCTCTGGCTCTGCTTTGAGTCCTGAGCTTCTCAACCCTTGCTGGGATTTTTCTTTGTCTATATTTATTACTATTATTATCATTATTATTATTATTATTATTTATTATTATTATTATTATTATTATTATTATTATTATTATTATTATTATTATTATAATTATTATTATTATTATTATTATTAACAGCGGTAAATCTAAATAATTGATAATAACAATAACAATAATTTTAGTGGCAGCAAGCGATATTAGAATTAAACAGATGTACATTAAATTCTAAATTATATTAAAGGGTACACGAAGCACCAGCTTGCTATACTTTATTCTATGTTCTCTTAGCTGCGATGATGTGTTAACTTTCACTCGTTTGCCCGATTTTGTTGGTCCGGTACATATTTGTACGGAGATTAGTGGTTAAGTTGGGAGTTTTTTGTTCCACATTATAGCAAGCTCGTGTTTCGTGTACCTTCTAATATAATTCACACACACACAGACACACACACACACACATATATATATGTATATATGTATATATGTATATATGGATATATATATATGTGTGTGTGTGTGTATGTATATATACATATATATGCATATACATACAGCATACACAATAAAAGACACATAAATTTACACACTTACACATTCGCGGACGCAATTTTATATATCTAAATCGATTGGCGAATATTATCTCCGAGATACAAATTCTGGATTCAGTTTTAGGATCTTCAACATCATAAAAAGGAAACTGTTTGACTTAATTACAATTGTAGCTATAATTAATTGAAGTTTTCCACCAATTGTGTTGCATATAGAAAACTGATAATATATACATACCAACACATTTATTCTCACGATGCTTGTGTTTCGACAATTTTCCAAATTCTTTTGTTGAGATATTTCTATCAGTGGGCACTGTCATCAATTAATAGGTTTTTTTTATCATACATAGATCTTTCATTACGATGTTTGGCACGTTAACATTTATTTCTCCCTCTATATATCCTATTATCCTTTAGGATGGTAACATTCTCACCTAGAGTGGTTGGCTGTGGATGGTGTTCATACCAGTTCACAGTGTACTAGATATCATAGTTAGGGTATATTACTCATGGCAAGTTGGTTATCACAGAGTCTACACATCGGGGTTTCCTTTTTGTGCGTGATATTAGCTTGATAGTTCCAGGTAGAGAGAGCTTGATTTTGTGCCGCTAGGATAACGACTGTTTCGGCTTTCAAGCCAGTGTTCTGCAGGCACTGATGTTCATCAGCATCTCCGTGCACTGACCAAACCACATATTTTACTTAAACAGAAAGGTGAAAGCGGGCAAATGAATAAAAATTCTAAAACCCCGTGCCAATGAGGGAAATAATCGAAAATTGTAAAAGACAGATATACCATATCACCGTGATTTCGAACTTTGCGAAAGAACTTCAACTTCAGCGAGTCTTACTGTCCCCAACATACTGCCGACAAGTGTCTCTCTATGGCCTTCTATACAGCGATTATAGTGTGCAAAATGGACTACGATCTCGTGGACATTATAGATGTTGAAGAGATTCGATGACGTTATGGATAATTTCCAGAAACCTCTTGTCTGTGGGTGTGACCAGAGGCATTGCCGGTTTGGGATATTCTCTAAGTCGATTGTATTGATTCAGACAATGTTGAAGGGGACGTCCTGAGGTAACG
>NC_043012.1:46357779-46365279 GCF_006345805.1 Octopus sinensis
TTGGGACAATTGTTTCGCTATTAATGAATTAAATGTAATATTACTTACAAAAAATCCATTTGTAGCTCGTCAGCCAAGACTATCTGGATGAAATCCACTCAATCACACGCCAGATTTTACCATAACGATAATACGCGTGTGGTTCAATTGATTACATCCGACGTTATAATTCAAATGCCCCAACCAACAGCGCGCCAAACTTCACGGAAAACAAATACAGCATTTAGAAATAAATGCAGCATAATATATTAATTAATAAGGGTGAGAGAATTAGATACTAATTTAATAGTATATTTATTCAACACCAAGTGGCCTAGTGCTACGAGAAACCTGGATTATTATAATATTTTATAACATATAATATTTTTACAAAATAAATATAAGAGAGTGGTCACTATATTGCTCACTCTAGCACCAGTTAATCCAAAAGGTTTCAACCACGAAAATACATGTTTCCCATGAAAATCAGTACGACTGTTAGCTCACACGGACAGGGCAAATAAAAAACAACAAAAATACAGATTATTTTGGGACAATTGTTTCGCTATTAATGAATTAAATGTAATATTACTTACAAAAAAAATCCATTTGTAGCTCGTCAGCCAAGACTATCTGGATGAAATCCACTCAATCACACGCCAGATTTTACCATAACGATAAATACGCGTGTGGTTCAATGATTACATCCGACGTTATAATTCAAATGCCCCAACCAACAGCGCGCCAAACTTTCACGGAAACCAATACAGCATTTTTGGCGCGCTGTTGGTTGGGGCATTTGAATTATAACGTCGGATGTAATCAATTGGACCACACGCGTATTTATCGTTATGGTAAAATCTGGCGTGTGATTGAGTGGATTTCATCCAGATAGTCTTGGCTGACGAGCTACAAATGGATTTTTTTGTAAGTAATATTACATTTAATTCATTAATAGCGAAACAATTGTCCCAAAATAATCTGTATTTTTGTTATTTTTTACTTGCCCTGTCCGTGTGAGCTAACAGTCGTACTGGCTTTCATGGGAACAGGTATTTTCGTGGTTGAAACCTTTTGGATTAACTGGTGCTAGAGTGAGCAATATAGTGACCACTCTCTTATATTTATTTTGTAAAAATATTATAATATGTTATAAAATATTATAATAATCCAGGTTTCTCGTAGCACTAGGCCACTTGGTGTTGAATAAATATACTATTAAATAGTATCTAATTCTCTCACCCTTATTAATTAATTATAATTATGCTGCATTTATTTCTAAATGCTGTATTTGTTTTCCGTGAAAGTTTGGCGCGCTGTTGGTTGGGGCATTTGAATTATAACGTCGGATGTAATCAATTGGACCACACGCGTATTTATCGTTATGTAAAATCTGGCGTGTGATTGAGTGGATTTCATCCAGATAGTCTTGGCTGACGAGCTACAAATGGATTTTTTTGTAAGTAATATTACATTAATTCATTAATAGCGAAACAATTGTCCCAAAATAATCTGTATTTTTGTTATTTTTTACTTGCCCTGTCCGTGTGAGCTAACAGTCGTACTGGCTTCATGGGAAACAGTATTTTCGTGGTTGAAACCTTTTGGATTAACTGGTGCTAGAGTGAGCAATATAGTGACCACTCTCTTATATTTCTAATGCTGTTTTGTTTTCGTGAAAGTTTGGCGCGCTGTTGGTTGGGGCATTTGAATTATAACGTCGGATGTAATCAATTGAACCACACGCGTATTTATCGTTATGGTAAAATCTGGCGTGTGATTGAGTGGATTTCATCCAGATAGTCTTGGCTGACGAGCTACAAATGGATTTTTTGTAAGTAATATTACATTTAATTCATTAATAGCGAAACAATTGTCCCAAAATAATCTGTATTTTTGTTGTTTTTTATTTGCCCTGTCCGTGTGAGCTAACAGTCGTACTGACTTTCATGGGAAACATGTATTTTCGTGGTTGAAACCTTTTGGATTAACTGGTGCTAGGTGAGCAATATAGTGACCACTCTCTTATATTTATTTTGTAAAAATATTATAATATGTTATAAAATTTATAATAATCCAGGTTTCTCGTAGCACTAGGCCACTTGGTGTTGAATAAATATACTATTAAATTAGTATCTAATTCTCTCACCCTTATTAATTAATTATAATTATGCTGCATTTATTTCTAAATGCTGTATTTGTTTTCCGTGAAAGTTTGGCGCGCTGTTGGTGGGGCATTTGAATTATAACGTCGGATGTAATCATTGGACCACACGCGTATTTATCGTTATGGTAAAATCTGGCGTGTGATTGAGTGGATTTCATCCAGATAGTCTTGGCTGACGAGCTACAAATGGATTTTTTGTAAGTAATATTACATTTAATTCATTAATAGCGAACAATTGTCCCAAAATAATCTGTATTTTTGTTATTTTTTACTTGCCCTGTCCGTGTGAGCTAACAGTCGTACTGGCTTTCATGGGAAACAGGTATTTTCGTGGTTGAAACCTTTTGGATTAACTGGTGCTAGAGTGAGCAATATAGTGACCACTCTCTTATATTTCTAAATGCTGTATTTGTTTTCCGTGAAAGTTTGGCGCGCTGTTGGTTGGGGCATTTGAATTATAACGTCGGATGTAATCAATTGAACCACACGCGTATTTATCGTTATGGTAAAATCTGGCGTGTGATTGAGTGGATTTCATCCAGATAGTCTTGGCTGACGAGCTACAAATGGATTTTTTGTAAGTAATATTACATTTAATTCATTAATAGCGAAACAATTGTCCCAAAATAATCTGTATTTTTGTTGTTTTTTATTTGCCCTGTCCGTGTGAGCTAACAGTCGTACTGACTTTCATGGGAAACATGTATTTTCGTGGTTGAAACCTTTTGGATTAACTGGTGCTAGAGTGAGCAATATAGTGACCACTCTCTTATATTTATTATATTATATATATATATATATATTAATATATATATATATATATATATATATATACATATATATATATACATACACACATATTATATATTATATATATATATATATATATATATATATATTGTTTATATTATTATTTGATTGAACGCCACGCATCCATTTCCAAGTAAGTTTATATATATACATACAAAATCTCTTCGATTTGTGACACATCAGTTAGCGAGACAAATCGTTGGCAGGAAATTTATTTAAGTAGAGTTTAATATTTGTCTGGTTAAATACTGTCTTCTATTTAGGCAATTTGTTTCAGCTTTGTGTAATGAGACTTAAGTGATGCATGAAGATAGCTAGATGATAATTGGTAAGATTCTTGCATCAGCGTTAGATGGTAGTTATAGGAGACGAATTAATGACCCCATTGGAAAATATCTACTTTGGAAAACTACAATATAAGCTTCAGGCAATGATCAATACATCGGTGAATTTGTAGCAAATGAAAGCGTTATTAATTAATTTGACAAATACTGGGATATGGAAGGCAGTAAAAAGACATTAGAAGTTATTAGAGAGCATTTCATTTAATTTTGAGCTTTGTAAATAAACGCTTATATCAATTCTGCGACTACATCTGTATATATTCGAAGCGGTTAGTGGAGATATAACCAGGTATTTTAGAGCATTCAGATGATATAAATGGGTAACTTTTCGTGGAGAGATTTTCAAATTAGTTAATATAATTAGAGATTTAGATGATTAAGGCTGGTGTTAATTCGGAGCGTTGAATGGAACTGTAATTGCGCAAAGGTGTTAGATACCTAGAAAAATAAGATAAATTCATGTGACATCTATTGTCAAAAAAAAACAACTTAAAATTAATTATGCAGATGTAATTTGACGGTGATTGTGTTTGTGCACACACACACGCACACACACACACACACACACACGCACACACACGCACGCACACACACACACACATATATGTATTTAATATGAGGATATTTAGACCTCTTATAGGGGTAGTCTTATCCAAGAGAGCCTGGTTTAATAGATTATATATCTTCAATAACAAATTATAAAAAAAAATAGTACTAGCAAGTTTGAAAAAGGAGCGATTCAATGTATATATATTAATTTGTTAATTAATTAGCATTGCCTATAAATTGTTTTGCTTCACACCTAATTTAAATTATAAAACATATATAATAATATAAGTTTTCATTTTAACTATCATTGGTAGAAGACTTTCAGGGCAATATGGACATTACATTTTGAGCAGATGATCAAATATATATATATATATATATATATATATATATATAATATATATATATATATGCATGTCTGCGTATTTATGCGCACGTGTGAGTGTGTGAGCTTTTTGTGCCTTTTTCGGGAAAGCATTCATGAGGTATATCGATTATACAATTTCACTTACTCATGGTCTAACCCTCACAGTCGATCTATCGACTCGAGCATTTGTGGATTTGGGTAATCCGTGGAAATTACTCTATTTGATTACAGGGTTGCATATATAATATTCCTCCTTGTCTGTGAGGGAATCTTGGAATTCATTGATTTGTCTTCTGATTTTATTCATTATTGTTTTTTCTGAGTGTCTTGGTTCTTCCTTGTAGTAGGTTTGGTTTGTTAATATCTCCAATATTTTATCTTTATAATAGTCTTTGTCCATGATTACTATCCCCTCTCCCTGATCGGCTTCTTTTAGGATGATTAAATTGTCATTCTTCAGTGATTGCAAGTTTTCCTTTTCTTCTTCATGAAGGTTTAGCTTGCATCTGTGGGATTGAAATTGTGTCTATATACGCGTCGAACTATTTGTCCTTTCCCTTGCAGGGGGTGAAGTGGGATTTAATTCTGACTATTGGTTCTTCATTTAAATGCTTACTGCTGAGGTGGTGGAGGTTGAAGTGTTCAATATCAAATTTCAGTTCGATGAAATTAGGGGTGGATGTCGGGGTAAACTTGAAAGCTTTTAATAGGAGGTTCATCTCATTCTTGTTGCGGTTTCTATTTGACAATTTTATGAACTTCGGGTGTATATGTGCTGTGTGTTCATTTAAATTATATGTTTTATCGGGTCTGGTATTATCGCGTTTCTATTTTCTGATTTCGGGGTTCTGGTTCCCATGTAGATGGGAGGATGGTTGATGTATTTTATGCGAATTCCGTTGGTTATAAGGCATTTTTTCTTCCCATCTTCCGTGTTTTTCTCCCCATTCAGGATATATGGGATTTTATGGGATATATATATCCAAACACAGACACATAAACAAATGCATATCTTTATATAAATAAACACACACACACATACACACACACATATATATATATATTTATGTATGTATGTGTATATATATATATATATATATATATATATATATATATATATATATATATACTATATAATATATTGCCCAATTGCCACTCAGCTGGACCACACAACCACTCATGCGCCTATATATATATATATATATATATATATATATATATATATGTTTAAATCTTAGAGAATAATAACTATTCCAGTTTATCAGGATATTCACTGTTTTACATTTTACAAATGCAATGTAAACAGTATCATTTATAATATTATTACATATTTGGAATTTTCAGAGTATTTTATTTTAGTTATGTTATTCCCATAATACTTAGTGCATGACAGAGTGAGCAGCCATTTACGCAGGAACGAGAAGGAGTTAACATTATGTCGATAAGTATTCTTCCCGTGTTAATTTACTAGATTTTTTTACTAGTTTAATTCAATAAATTTATAACGTATATAGTGATTTTTACTAAATAATCTTTTTAGATATTATTAACTTACGTTTGACATAAAAATAGTCATTTATACTTGTATATATAGGGGTAAATCTTTCACTAAATTATCAATTCCCGTAATGTTTATATAGACAGGTTGTAGAATTCGAAAGAATTCCTTAGGTTTAGCAGTTTCTATATATATCGGTATCATAAGTAAGGCGTTTAAAATTTTTAATTTTTAAAAATATATTTGTAATTTTTATATTCTTATATTTTATTCATAATCTTATTTTTCTATTTAGTATAACTTCTAATATGTATTTTTAACTTCAGTCCTTTAATAATAATAACAATAAGATAAATAGCTTGAAGACGCACTGCTGGTTTTATGTATTAGGTATAGCCTTGATAAACACCCCACCAGCTCAGAAATATGAGTAGCGTTGATTAGAAATATCTTTTTGCTCAACAGACTAATAACAAGTACGTTATTTATATTTTCAAATAATTTTACTGTATTTTATAGTAGTTTTTTTAAATGCTTATATTTTTTTATTGGATATAACTTTCGATGTGTATTCCATACAATAAGGTCATCCTGAAATAGGAGTTGAGGTTCTACTGGTAAAATCCCAAATTTGTAATAATATATATATAGTGAATCCGAGCAAAGAAGAACAAACATGAAAAACAACAACGCGGGGACGTATCATCAGACAGTCAGGAAAGGAAAAAGGATTTAACGTTTCTTCTTCAGAAATAGTGGAAAGTGCAAAAGAAGGGAAGACGAATGACAATCAAAATAAGCAATTAGATATCAAGAGATGATGCAGTACGACATCAATTTAAATGCAGTGCCATCATCAGCTGCACAAATAAATAGAATTTTCACCAGTTGGACACATTAATATAATTTTTCTCAAATACTTTAAACAGAGCAAAAATATGGAAGAAGTTCATGCTGTCGCTATTGTAACTAAGAATAGACTACACTTCGAAGAATGGCATGAAGCCCACTGGGGTCATAGCTTGTAAAGGATTGTGGTTCATTTCTAATTTATTTGTCCTTTTACCAACTAACTAATCTAAGACTAGAGGACTGTCTGCACATATATATATATATATATATATATATGTAGGTCCCGGGTTGATTCGGGGTTAACCACAGTAAATAAGGTACTCAATACATAGCAGAGTAAAATTAATTTATTATATAGAAGGAGCTTCTACAGGACTAGAACTGTTTCATTCAAGAGAAATCTTCAGGAAGCTAGTTAACAAGAATTGTATTGGCATTTATACATTTAGGCAGGTTTAAAGGGGTGTTGGTGGGGGACTTTTGGGGGTAGGCATAGCGCAAAATATCATACTTGGGGGAGTGGTCAAGGAGTCAGTGTTAAATTAGATAGAAGAATAAATAAAAAAATAAAAAAATAAAAAAATCTATAAAAAAAAAATAAATAAAAAAATAAAAAAATAAAAAATTTTTTATATATAGATTTTTTTATTTTTTTATTTTTTTATTTATTCTTCTATCTAATTTAACACTGACTCCTTGACCACTCCCCCAAGTATGAAATTTTGCGCTATGCCTACCCCCAAAAAGTCCCCCACCAACACCCCTTTAAACCTGCCTAAATGTATAAATGCCAATACAATTCTTGTTAACTAGCTTCCTGAAGATTTCTCTTGAATGAAACAGTTCTAGTCCTGTAGAAGCTCCTTCTATATAATAAATATATATATATATATATATATATATCACACTAGAATCGACGTGGACTCTTATTGCT
>NC_043012.1:46370279-46377779 GCF_006345805.1 Octopus sinensis
ACAAACTACATGGCAATAGGCACCAAAAAACAATGACTTATTGAAGTACATAATAATAACACACACAAACATTACACGAAAAGATTTTGTCACACTTACAATCTCCCTAACTGAACACATACAAATGATTCAAATAATACAAAACACATGCACGCACTTAAAAGCTCAATTCTTACAGGAAATCGGAGATTTTCTTGGGAATATCACTGTGATAATTCTTTGTGATTTTCTGTGGAAACACTCCAAGCCAACAGGAGGGACGGGCAATCCACATCCCCAAACAAAACCAAAACAAAAAGTTTTCCTTTTCTTTTTCTGACAACATCATCGTGTACAGAATCGGCAGCATGAATGTACGTGGCATTGGAAACAGGGTCACCTGTTCAACGACCTCAGGGAAATGAATGTTGACGTGGTGGCCATTGTTGAAACCAGAATTTCCGACTCACGATATTTCCAACCTATTTTCAGTGGCAATGAGACGTACGCGTTCCCAAGTTTTCGGGAGCGGGAGGCGAAATCCCCATGATAGTTCGGAAAAATCTGGATCGTACAATACAGACGATCTTCCCGTATGCGGAAGGTTATTCGGTGGTCGTGGAAGTGAGAGACAGCGAAGGATATACTTTCAGGCTAGCTGCTGTGTATACCAAAACAGAGGCAAGATGACAAGATTTCTTCAGATGTCTCGAAATCGTCCGCTCTTTAGTATTAGTAGGGGATTGGAATGGAGTTTTAGATGTAAGACAGCATTGTGTTGATTTAGCAGATAGGAGAGGAGGATGCAAAAGCCTCACAAATCTGCTCAGACGATTTCATCTGTTGCTATTGATACCTAGATTAGAACGCATTCTTTTCTTGATGATCTCTGACAACTATACCTGTCCTATTGACCTCAATTTCTCTATCTGTGTGTTTTGGCATATCTCATAGTATGGTTGCTTTCTCGTTTTCTGTGACCTTTTCTGGCGTGTGCCTAGACCATCTTTTTCTGCTGTTATTCCATTGTGTTGGCATAGCTTCCAGTGTATAAATGTCTCAACTCTGTCGTGTCTGTGAACATATTCCTTCTTAGACAGCACTGGGCAGCCAGAGACAATGATTTATTATTTCTTGTCCATCTCCACACAATCTGCAGTCACTTGTTATGTTTCTTTTCATTATATGCTTTTCGTAATTTCTGGTAGAGAGGATTTGGTCTTGTGATGCAATTTAAAATGCTTCAGTCTCTGACGTAAGTCCTCATTGTTGAGATTTTGCTTTGTCTATTTCTTTTGCGTTTAGTTTAACCCAGTACTTTCTTGCCATCTTTTTATCATGATCTGCTACTGTTTCAGTTTTAGTTTGGATTTCAGTTGTTTTATAGCATTTTTGTTTCTTCTTTTTTTCATAGTTGTTTTGTAGTATGACTTGTTTTTTGTATTTGTCAGCTTCCTTAAAGCCTGAAAATAGTCTTATTGCTTTGTTCGCTTATGCGGCTTTTTGTATTAGTTTTACTTCCTTCTGGAGTAGGTATTTTTGTAGTCCAATGGTGGTTAATTTGTAATAGTTTTCTAGCTGTATAAGGTCTGTACCACCTTCTATACGTTGTATATATAACCTTTCTCTATCAGATTTTTGGTGGTCAATCCTAAATGCTTTCATTATTTTTCTCGTTTTCTTGTCTATTTTAATTAGTTCATTTAGTATCCAGTTAAGGATATTGTAGCTGTAACATATGACTGGAACGGCTAGAGCGTTGCTACCTATTATCATGTTTTTCGCATTGAGTTCTGTTTTCAGTTTTAATCCAATTCGTCTATAGTATTTATTTAAAAAATTTTCTCTCACATTTGCGTGTGCTGTATCGTATCTAGTTCATTGATTCCTAAGTAGTTGTATGTCTGGCTTTGATCTATTTCTCTTATTTCATTTGCTTTATCTTGTATGACGTTGCTAATTTGAACTCTTCTCAAGGTTGCTTTGACACCTTTTTCTAAGCCAAATTTCATGTTTATTTCGTTGGTAAATCCATGTACTGCCTGTAGTAATGTTTCAGCTGTTTATCACTTGTATCGTACAGTTTTAATTCATCCACATATACAAGAGGTGGCTGCTTGTTTTGCCGAAATAATTGTATCCACATCCAGTTCTGTTTAGCATGTCAGATACATATATATATATATATATGTATGTATGCATGTATCTATATATGTAACTCAATCCACCCCATACAGCATAACGTTTCGTAGCCTTCTTAGAAGCACCTAGCTCCTCAACCCCGGTTGAACGAATGGATACGATGGAGGAAGTTTCTAGATGGCTACAGAAACTAGGCAGCCATTCGTCACAGCGGGTCAAATGGTATTGTTTGAAGTGAGATCGTCATTCCAGAGATGCATTAAAATTTCTTGGACTGCGTGGATGGATAGGAAGCTTGAGGCAGCAAGCTATCTGGCCGGTCTTTCTAGGGAATCGCATGCAGAGTGGGGGGTGTATATGTGTGTACAAGATGTATGAGTGCTTAGATGTCGGTGTCTGTTGCTTATACCTATGTATCTGCTACATATTTTGGGTGGGGGCATGTGTATAATCATGCGTGTGGGTGAGAGTTGTGGGCATCACCCCGTTAGTGTGTATATGTGTGTTTGCAAGGGAGTGTGTACTTAGGAGTGAGGGTACGTACGAGGGGCGTTCAATAAGTAATGCCTCTGACCCACTTCCCATAACAGTAGAGCAACGAAACTTGGCACAATTATTAGTCTTTTTCTACATAGAAACCACCCAGAGTTACGCATTTCTCCCATCGTTTGATGCAGCTCTGGAGACCGTTTTTGTAGAAGACCCCAGCCTGGTCCTCCAACCACGACGTGACTTCAGAAATCAAGGCTGCATCATCTGGGAAACGCCTTCCTTTCAAAAACAACTTCATGGCTGGGAAGAGGTGAAAATCAGAGGGTGCAAGGTCAAGAGAGTAGGGAGGATTGGGGAGGAGTTCATAGCGGCACGCCTGTGCTTCTGATCGGGCGACACACGAGTTGTGGACCGGAGCGTTGTCCTGCAGGAGGAAGATGCCTTTGCTGATCTTGCCCCGCCTCTTGATTTTGATAGCTTCTCTTAATTTCTTCAAAAGTGAAGCATAATAGGCTCCTGTAATTGTGGTACCCTTTGCCAGGAAATCTGTCATCACTACTCCGTCCTGGTCCCAGAAGACTGTGAGCATGACCTTGCCAACGGAGGGCTGTACCCTTGCCTTCTTTAGAGGAGGTGAGTCACGGTGCTTCCACTGCATTGACTGGGCTTTGGTCTCTGGATCATAGTGATGGACCCAGGTTTCATCCTGTGTAGTCTTTTGAAAAATTTTGACTCATCTTCTTGGCACATCTCCAAATTCATCCTCGAGCACTCGACGCGTTCTTGCTTCTGGAAAGGTTTGACCAACCTGGTACTCCATCTGGCAGACACCTTTTGCATATGCAAATGGTTATGAATTATAGTTTCCACAGACCCGGTACTAATCTTGACCTCATGGGCTATTTAGCGTATAGTTATGCGTCGATCTTCCAAAATGGCAGCATCAAATTGACGGACAGATGCCTCATCAATGGCAGAAGGGGGGCGACCAGATCTGGGATCTGTTTCCACAGAGTTCCGACCATGTTTGAATTCACGATGCCAGCGTTTTACAAGGTCATATGATGGGGCATCATCACCATGAGTTACTTTCATTTCATCAAAAGTCTCCCCTGATGTGCGTCCATTCAAATACAAAAACCGGATCACTGCTCGACACTCAACAGGCTCCATTTCACACTTGACTCAGTTCAAACACCTGTAAATCAGAAACCACATTTAGTTCAGAGCTGTAATTTGCCAGTTTATCTATGGAGATATAAATGTTTGCACATGCACAATTTCAGCTAGATCAAACAACTGCAAGTGGGTCAGGGACATTACTTATTGAACGTCCCTCGTATCAGTCATGTGTGAGTACTCACGTACGCGAATATATGGATGTATCCTTCAGCTGTGTATATCGGCTGAGTTTGTGCCAGTTGTATGCGTGTGTATGTAAGTGTGTTTCCGACTGTGTGTGTGAATATGTGCCTGTTGTATACACGTGTGCGCGTGTATGTGTTTAGGATGCATGTATTGGTATGTGTTCGAATGGATGGTTGGTGAATGAGAGTATGCACATTTCTATATATGTATGTGTACGTATGAATGCCTGCATATTTGTCCGGAAGAATATGTAAGCAGGTGTGCGTGTATTTGCATCCGGTGAGTGTGTGTTAGTGTACATGATTGAGTCTCTTGTCGAAGACGACGTATGAGCGATTAGTTTTACCGAACAAACTGCACAAGTGGTTTGTTTACAGTGATCAAAGCCCCATCAAGTCAACGTCGTCTGAACAGGTGTCATGCGTCAGGTGGCGAAGTGATCGTAAAGCAACATGACATGGAGTGTTTTGTTCATGAACACAACGTACTACAACGTCTACTCATTGAAATCACAATCTAGCATGATCCACCACCCTTCTCCACTAGGCCATGCGCCCTCACACACACGCTCACACACATACCCACACACGCACGCACACACACATACCCATATACAAATCTGAGTACTTTTGGAATTTGAGTGTTTGAATATGAAAGATATATGTCTTAGTGTGGTTCCAAATGCATTGCTGGGAATGACGGAGGAAAGTGGCGCTGGGTTGATGTTTCGTGGTTTTAGGAGATAAAAACTTGTTTGTATTAGGGGCGGGGGAAGAAATAGAGGAAAAGCATACATGCATAGATGTATGTTTATATTGGTGTGTGCGTGTACCCACGTGCATGGAGAGGGACATAGGTTTTTTATAGGGGATGCAAAAGGTCGGAATGTCAGCCTGTGTTTTGTGTAGGCATCGATGGTAAGAAATACTGTCCTTGACTGTGAAGCAGCCAGGGTTAAGGCGCAGTCAGTTTTAAGTGGGTACGGTTTTCATAGCGTCTATTGTCATTAATAGCAGGCGCGAAGGCATTCTTGCTCTTCGTTCTGACACTTGAAACTCCGAGTACTATTATAACAACTTACTCTTTGTTCTGAATTATAACGTACATAAATAATCCTCTATTTATCTAATATCGAGACTCATCCTTTTTATTATTATTATTATTATTATTATTATTATTATTATTATTATTATTATGGAGGCGCATGGCTCAGTGGTTAGAGCGTCGAGCTTACGATCGTGAGGTTGTGAGTTCGAATCCCGGACCGGGCTGCGTGTTGTGTTCTTGAGCAAAGCACTTTATTTCACGTTGCTCCAGTTCACTCAGCTGTAGAAATGAGTTGCGACGTCACTGGTGCCAAGCTGTATCGACCTTTGTCTTTCCCTTGGATAACACTGGTGGCGACTACTGGTCTTCCATAAAAACAACCTTGCCCAGACTTGTGCCTCAGAGGGTAACTCTCTAGGTGCAAACCCATGGTCACTCATGACCGAAGGGGGTCTTTACCTTTTATTATTATCGTTATTATTATTATTATTTTTGTTGTTGTTTGTTGTTGTTATTATTATTGTTATTATTATTATGTAATAAATACATATATATATGTATACAAACATATATACATACACACGAACGCACGCGCATACACGTGCAAACACATACACACACACACACACACACACATATATATATTGATTAACACTTAAGTATGCATATATTGGCAATTAAACCATAACGCAATCAATTAGAAGCCATTTAAAAACTTTGTTCAATCCGAGTTTCACTTTCATGGCGTTCTCCCTATCTTTCATGATTTCAAATCGATAAAGCTTCACCCATCTAATAAATATCAAATCTTATAAACCTGTCACTCTTTTTGCCTATGATTTTTTTCTTCTGGAACAAATCAGTTGGATTCAGATCTGCAGAGGGCTGCCCTCGGTCATGTCTAAAATTGTCTAATGCTCGTTGTGAGTCACGACGGCGCCCCTACGACAACACGAAAGACTTCAATGCACAAGAAAATTACATGTCAAAAATAGTTGGAAATTCATTTCTTATTCTATAAATTTTAAACAAGATGTGAATATTTATGTTTTGAATTATGAACAGAAGCAAGAATTCTGGTGAAGAAGTAAAAATGACTGCTTCCTTTCGTGTTATTCCCGTGCATACTGTGTATGAATGACAGGAGCTTGAAGAACTGTACATTTTGACTTAACATTGAAGGAATGCAGCGTATACTCGATAATGTTTGATGTACTGTGAAATTGTGGAACATTTTAAATAAAATATTTACGATCTCTGTAACTCTGAGGCTTGTTTATGAAAATAATGGGTGTTCCTCCCAAATTACCTTGACACACATGTATGTTGTACCGATAAATTTGCTAAAACGAAATGACCCAGATAGTAAAAAAACATACTTCTAAGAAAAAATACCTGACTTTGCTCAGATAAACACGCACCCGCGAGCACTCGCACACTTGAAACTGACTGTGTAGAAAATCAATCAAATGATTGTCAACAAGTAGATTAGATGAAAAACAGACAGGAGAAGAAACCGAAGGATTTATGACGTCCCTCGTACTTCTAACAGAGAAAGACAAAATTTCAAAATGTTATTTCCTCATCAGAGGAAATTGAAAGTAAAGCTGTGAAAGTAAAGCCATGAAATTGATGATATATTTAATTTTGTAATGTAGCATAATAGCAAACCGATGTTATAGATAAACAATCTCAAAGATTTATTTCAATAATGATTATGAGAAAAGTAATACAGCCGTTTCACAAACATCTAAGAAACATCATCTACAGAATAGATAACGAAATGCTTAACTGATATAAATGATAGAAGAGATTAATTTATTGTAACTACAGTTATATTAGAGGCAAACTTTCTGGATATTTAGATTTTTCCTTTTTTTTGTCATGTTTGCTAGAAAGATAGCGAAACATATGGCTTAAGAGATAAAACCTTTTAATCTTCATTTAAATCAAAACTACTGTACTCATACTCACACGCACTTCTCTTTCTCGCCCAAAATGCCTACACTTATATATACGTACGGTTAAAACTGGAAGTAGAGATAAATGCATAGGTTTATATATATATGTATATATGTGCGTGTGTGTGTTTTCGTGTGTGTATGTATGTATATATATATGTTTATTTATATATATATTATTCATATATGAATATATATATATGCACACACATATTTAACCTACATAAATGCAAACATACATACAAGTGTATATATATATATATATATATAATATATATATATATATACATATATACATACATATATATATACATACATATATATGCATATATATATATTTATGTATATATGTGTGCATATAAATATGTGTATATGTACACACAGACACATATAAATACAAAGATAAATGTATATATGTATATGTGTGTGTTTCTGTGTGCATGTGTGTGTGTTTGTATGTGTGTGTGTATTTGTGTGTGTGTTTCTGTGTGCATGTGTGTGTGTTTGTATG
>NC_043012.1:46382779-46387779 GCF_006345805.1 Octopus sinensis
CCACGTATTAACGTGAGTATGCAATCTACTTCTGTGAAGTTCCTCTCAAATAAATTATTTTTCATGTAGATGTCTTTTTCTTCCAAAGAAACAGTCCCGAACTCAATCACACTACAAATACGAACATTGACACTCTAACATGCGTCTCGAAGAGCATTTATACAGTGCACCGTGCACATTATATATCAATGTTTGTGCATGTGTATGTGTGCGTGTCTGTGTATGCTCCCGTATGAACCTTTTTCATTCTTTTGCTGAACTACAGCCATCGTACTGGGAGAGCGTCTTGAGATCTTTTAGCCGACCATATCTACCATAGTACTTAATCTTGAGTCACAGACTTGCCTTCATGTTCACGGATTGCTGTAACACTAAGTTATGTATCCTAAAAACAGATCACTTGTATTAATGTATCACATGTTCACTCGCACACATGCATAGATATATGTGTCTGTGTGTGCATGTTGTTCTCTCTATCATGTGTATCTATCTATCCATACATATATACAAATACACCCGCGCATACGCTCACAAACAAACAGAGTATGTATATACAAGGGAAAGAGAGAGAGAGAGAGAGAGAGAGAGAGAAAGAGAGAGGCAGAGAGAGATAATGATGCAAATAAGTAAACAAACACACTTGGGTTCCGTTAAAAAATATACATATACACGTGTAAATATATAGGGATATGTTGAGAGAGAAGCAAAAAATGGAACTATTCAGAAGACGAATATCCATGCATAAGCATAGAGATATTTATACAATCACAGAACAGATTTAAATGGTGTACAGAACATGCAGCTAACTAAGCGGAGAGGACACTGTATTTCAGGTCAAACAGCTGTTTTTGAAGACTCGGAATTACGTATTAGTTGTAATGTTGGCAGATGGAGTGTGCAAAATATCAAGAATCAGCAAACAGTTTGGAGTCGTATAAACCTTAACGTAAATCTGACTCCGTCTGCAGGATGGAGAGGTATCTCCATTCCTACACTTACTCTGTATGTGTGTGTGTGTGCGCGCGCGCGCGTGTGTCTGTGTGTGCGTGTGTGTATAAATATAGACATATATACCTTATATATCGAAGAAGCATGCATACAGAAAGTGTGTAAGTAGGGATATTTTCAACTATGTATATATACAAATGCATGGCTCCGATTTACTTCTGTAAGAATGTAAGTAATATAGTTATATTATTACTTGACATGAAAATATATATCGATTAGCAAGCCACTATGCTTTCATGTTACGCTATAGAGTGCATATACAAAATATTGGTTTCAAATTTTGGCACAAGTTCAGAAAGTTCAGTGGAAGAGATGAGTCGGTTACATCGACGCCAGTACTCAACTGATAGCTATTTTATCGACCCTGAAATGATAAAAGGCAAAGACGATCTCGGTAGGATTTAAAACTCAGACGTACAGACGGAGGAAATGCTGCTGAGTATTTTGCTGGGCCTATTACCGATTCCGCCAGATGACTGCCTTACTTTTTATAAGATATACGTTTCAAAACATCCAAAGTATTGGCTTGAAATTTTTGCACAAGGCCAGAATTTTTTATGTCGATGATATACAACCTCAGTGCTCTAATGGTATGAAATCCGAAAGGATGAAGGAAAAATCAACCTCGACAGAATTTGATTTTAGACCGTAAAGAGACAGACGAAATACTGTTAAAATTCGTGGTTCTTAATTTTGGTACAAAACCAGGAGATTTAGGGAGGGTCTAAGTCAATGACATCAAACCTAGTGTTCAACTGGTATTTCTTTTATCGAACCGAAAGTATGAAAATCACAATAGACGTTGTCGGAATTTGAACTCAAAATGTAAAGTTTGACGAAAAGCCGCTAAGCATTTTGTCCGACGAGGTAACGTTTCTACAAGCCCACCACCTTAGTATTAGAAAAATGTTGGTACTAAATTGTCCAAAATATTGACAGTTGTTAATCAATTCCTTAATATTTTTGTCAGTTTGATAGTATACATATATTGCAGCTATAAAGCAGCAATTGTACCTAAATATTTATGCAGCTTGTTTCACACATATTTCGTCTACTGAATAGCACCCAGCAAATATGCATCAAAATATTGACCTTATTGAAAATTATAGATCATGTTTCATATTAATTGGGTGAGGTATATAGGGATTCTATGTACTCTTTTGTTGCGGGATATATAAATACAATGTTATATACATGAAGGATAAAATGCAGTATGAGTGTGCGTGTATGTACGGAAGAATATAGAATAGTATGTATGTACATGTAAGCTTATATATATGCACACACACTAAGAGATTGTACAGAATTTCTGTCAAAAGTGTTTCAATTAAAGACATTAGTTGAATCAAGTCAACAGTAGGATACACCATGATGCCACACAGAATGTAAAGATATGCAATCCATGCGGGTGTCTTTTCAAAACATCATATATGTATATATGTATATATACACACACACAAACGCATACGCACACACACACACACACACACACACACACGCACACACACACATATATATATATAAGGTTTCTGAAGGTGGCTGGCGTATCTGCTGCGAGGAGGATCATCAAGGAATGTGGGGAGAAAGCAGTTGAGGGTAGTGCTTGGATTATCAGGAGGTTTGTGAAAACGTACAAATTTGATCTTGTTCTTTGAAGATAATTACTGGTTTCGCTATTGCTTTTCAAATTATGAGTTTTGTTTGCTAGGTGGGATTTTTCAGTGAAGGGGAGGTAAATCTGTACATGTTTATATTGGTCTACATTTGATTCTTACAATAGTTGGGGTAAATATTTAATTTTCAATATGGGTTTATATTTAATTCCGGCTTTTATTTTACAATAAATGTGGCTTCTTTATTTAGTCGTACTTGTGTTGAGGATTTTGTGTTGAGTAATTTTAATATTTCTATTATTGAAAACAAGTGGATGTATTCCACCGAAACTAGGTAAATAAAACCATCGAACAGAGATTGTCGGAAGCGACACCTACTGGCTGGCTACGCTGCATTGAAAAGGGGCAATACCCCGAAACGCGTCTGTAGCTGCCGGTCAAGTAGTGTGGAGCGACTGACCTCCCTTGTTCGAAGGTTATATGGATACAGTTTGTGTATCAAATAGCTAACTTAAGGCGATGGCCTCATGGAGCTAATAAGCGGACAGCTTTATTCTTATTTTTATAAGAATGCCATATTAGTATGGCGATAACTATTACTTTCCGGGAACGCTGCCGCTGTTCTCTTTTAGAGAGACTTAGTAATTTTAATATTTCTATTATTGAAAACAAGTGGATGTATTCCACCGAAACTAGGTAAATAAAACCATCGAACAGAGATTGTCGGAAGCGACACCTACTGGCTGGCTACGCTGCATTGAAAAGGGGCAATACCCCGAAACGCGTCTGTAGCTGCCGGTCAAGTAGTGTGGAGCGACTGACCTTCCTTGTTCGAAGGTTATATGGATACAGTTTGTGTATCAAATAGCTAACTTAAGGCGATGGCCTCATGGAGCTAATAAGCGGACAGCTTTATTCTTATTTTTATAAGAATGCCATATTAGTATGGCGATAACTATTATTTTATATATATATATATATATATATATATATACATACATACATACATTTATATATATATACACTTCCTGTTGGTTGAAGTAGACTGAACATTGCTGTACTACTTTTATGAAGATTCCCCTACAAGTTTTCACAAAATTGGTAACCAAGGTATTTTTCCAGTGAAGGGGAGGTAAATCTGTAAATTTTATAGTGGTCTATATTTGATTCTACAATAGGTTATGTTTCTATTTGCATTTCTATAGCTCTTGTTTCTAAAAATACTTCAAATTTGAAGTATTACATAGCTTTGTCTATACAAGATCATCGCCAATGAAAAGCTTTTTCTACGCGTGATATAGACACACTAGCGAATAACAGATTTACTCGACCGTAGGCAAATCGTAGTTGAAAAAGACCTCACCTTCTTTAGCGTCTAATTGCCCTTATTTTCTAACTAACAATAAGTATGTTCAATGATAATTGAATGATTTCTATCCTTCTCCCGGTTTAAGAATCAGATTTTCAATAAAAGTAGGACACTATTATCAGATACGATTGGTCCTACTCCTGTTTTTAGCGCACTTCAGGAGAAAATCTAGCAGAAAAATAATTGCAACAAAAAATTACTAAGGGATTTATATGAGTATACAAATATATACTCTCATATATGTATATATATATATATATATATATATATATATATATATATATGTGTGTGTGTGGTGTGTGTGTGTGTGGTGTGTGTGTGTGTGTGTGTATAGTGTTTGTATGTGTGTGTGAAATTTAATATACAGCGTATTAAAGTGATAGCTAATAACAGTTTCTTGCCATTAAGACACAAGACAAGTTATAAATACCTCTCTACCCACGTGTCTTCATCACAAGAAAATATTGGTGGCTTTTATTTTAATATAGTGTACATTAAATATTTACCTTTCATAGTAATTTTTTTGTTGATCTTACCTTGACGGAACAGTAAAGTATATATACATATACATACATACATACATACATACATACATCCATACATACATACACACATACATACATGCATACATAGTGTGTGTGTGCGTGTGCGTGTATATGCATGAATGTATTTGCTTGTGTGTGTCTATACATATATATATATATATATATATATATATATAATGTACATATACATATATACACACACACTTTATATATATATATATATGTGTGTGTGTGTGTGTGTGTGTATTTATATACAAAGTAACATACACATTCAGTTAGATAGAATAGAGAATAGATAAATAATGTCACATGATTTATTTAATGTATTTCTTTACCAAACAAATATAAGAAGAAACACAAACTGATTTCAGTGAAAACAATCTGACGAATAATGTGATGAAATTTCGAAAGAAAATATATATTTGTACCGGGAAATGCAAACTTTTCTGACAGGTGATAAGAAGA
>NC_043012.1:46392779-46417779 GCF_006345805.1 Octopus sinensis
AAGCTGCCTTCACCCCAGCTTAGAATGTTTTAATTTACATATATATATATATATAAATTAATAAATAAATAAAACAAATGCATATATACATATATATATGTACCTCTACATGTATATATACATGCATATATGGGTACAGAACACCAAAAAAAAAACGTCGAACACAATGAGAAACGAAAACATAAACCAAGGAAATGGACATTTTTCTTAAACAACGAAAAAATAGGGTACAGGACATACAAAACAAGGAAAATTCCCCTTCTTCAGTCGCCTTGAAGGATTGACGATTAAAACATTGCAACAGTTTGAATTATATGTACTCACGGCTCTTCAATATCCTTCCAAAATGCCTGAGTCCTGCATGGTGTGGATTAGGTGTTCTCAAAACAAAACTTGATCTCCTCCTCTCATGGGTTCCAGATGAGCCTTATCTAACGGCAAGAAATACAGATGATAGCAGCAACATCAAACTCACTCATTCACCAAATGCCACATTCAAGGAAGGTTTCAAATAACGGTGTAGCACAGCCAACGCTGATGCCCCAACATGACTGCAGTTTCTAGCGGAAACAATTTAAAGAATTAAAGAATTTCGAGAAAGGTTACACATTCGCATGCATACATATTAAAATATTCACATACTTGTTTAAATATATTCTCAGGTTTAGACAAATGCTTGGTCATTGCAAAAGCATTTCAGCATTTTAATACGGCTTAATCTACCAATATAAGTATTTGTTTTGAATAAACGTCTAATGGTATTTCTAGTTGTATTTTTATTGTATTTTAAGTAAAAATTTGTGTATGTGCGTACGCGAATATACACGTACGTATGCGTATATTGTTTGTTCCCTTCGTTTCTTCTCTACCTGTCTTGCTGGCGTGGGTAATAAAGAAATATTTGTTACAGCTAACTGTCAAAGAAAATAATTTTTTTCCGCACTCCAGCAATGTTCTCATTTGCATACAGCCAATCAGAGCTCAACTACCAAACTAATTCAAGTGCGCGTAACAAGTGATGTACGATAAGGTCACTTGGGTAAGGAACGACCATGCTTCTTTTCTCTTTTAAAAGGCTTGTTCATGTTCTTGTTTCAACCATGGCTGCCTCTGCATAGTTATTTGTGTTGTTGTTTACTTTCTAAAACAGTAAGGGGAGAAGGATGCTAGCACATCACCCTCTATCCACATTTCAACTACTCAAATGGAAGATCTTTGTGATTTGAAACATCACTTCTTTTATTATACGAGCTAATGCTCCAACGGACAGGCTGACCTCATTTGGATGAGGTAAAAACCCACTACACCGGTGAGTCGCGTATTTTGTGCATTAGCACCGTTTGTCATGTTTCTAGTCAGTCATCATTACTTCTAATTTCAACACTTCGTATGACATTCTCAGCCCATGCTCCATTTGCAAATATCATGCTACAAAGATGTATGAATCAAAGGTTTAATTTCATTAACTCTAACTCAATTCATATCTAAATACATGTTATATTTGAATGTTTTCAATATATTGTACACGTTGAAATTATAATCATTTACAATACAAATAGTTCCAGAAGACTTAAACGTGTATAAAAAATATATGTAATACGTTCCATCTATATTATATTGAAATTTTTAAACAAATTTTGCTGCAAGAGTAGCCATTCTACTATTCCAACACATCTTAATTAAAATTAAACCTTAGTGATGAATAAAGCAGGGATGAACTAAAAGCTTTTAATGCAATAAGTAAGGAAATAGGGATTTCAATTGACTTTTCACCTATACGTTGAAATCCGTAGGGTTAAGTTGTATTAAGCTTAACAGTAGTACAGTAGAACTGACCTAGCAGGCACTCGTAGGTCATGAGAAATCTACGAAACCATGTATTAATACAAAAGTGCGCCCGAAGTTGTAAAATAAAGGTGAAGATCAAGTATTCGTGACTGAAAGTAAAACTTTTACATAATTAAATTAAATTGCATTATATATCTCGCATGTATATTAGATATCAGTCATTTGTTTATAACTGTTTACATCAAAAAGAGTAAATCTGTAATTAATGAAAATTCTATAGTTTACTACTTTAAAGATATACACACACACACACACACATAGACACACACACAAACACACACACACATATGTGAAGAAACCCATTTTTTTCTGTCGCAGTTTTATATGCCTTAATATTAGACTATTTTCAATAGTCAATATATATGGTGAAAACTTCTAATTATATTTAAGAAAACTTTTCACTCATCACTGTTTTTTTAAACTTAGATGCACTCACGCACACACGCATACACACACGCACACTTATACACACATACACATTCGCATAAATATACACACTCATAAATACGCGCACGATCGCACTCATACGTATGTTTTCTACTATCTCCTGTGCTGCTGCTGCCAGCGAACTTTCGAAGTTACAATCAATAAGCACTTCGCTTGAATTATCTGTAATGCACCTTAGTTATTGTGATTTATTTCTCCTCTTTCTATTACTTAAAACACGCACATGCACATTCACACATACCTACACACACATATATACACACACACACACGCACGCACACATACACTCACGTATACACACGCGTATATTTACACATATTGTGGAAAGTAAGACACTGCTAATATTTTGATTCGCAGTTCATGTACTTTAAGAGTCATCAAGAACGTGCACACTTTAATTCGTGTTCTATATAAATATGATAGTGTTTCAATAGCTGGAAATCGATACTTTACGTTTGAAATTCTTATTCTGCTTCAGTGTCATATCAGAATGTGTATGGTAATATTACATTCAATTTACACGCAACGAATATTTTTGTTTGTCGATGTACGTGACAAATTAGATTTCTCTCATATGACTAACAGCAAACAAAACTTACGTTATGTTGATGTAAGATTTTGCCTGTTATTCAACAACGTTTGATCTTGTAAAAACTACAGTTATCTTCAAGATTGGTCTTGATCAGCCTTAAGCATCGCAAGTGGTTTAAAGTATGAACAGAAATATACAGTTGTAACCTGATTTTTTTCTTGATAATTTGTTTAAGATAACGCGTGCGGTTAACTTATGGAGGATTATATTCCTGCAGCTGTTTTATGGCATTCAACTTATGATAGTATTTATGGAGTATGCTGTGTTTCAACCTGTTTTCTCTAAGACGAATAATGAAATGCAATATATTCTGCTGTTAAATCGTTTTCCACAAGACCATGGAATATAGAATTTAATATCATTGAATAGTACTTTTCTTGTCAGAAGTATTAACTATAAATAAATTCCAACATTTATTCATAGATGTAATATCTAGGGATAACGCTACCACACTGATTCTGGTCATCGGCATAAATAGCGATATATAACTAAGGATTTTACCTGAATACATGGAACTTTTAAAACACATAACTCTTTAGATAACCATAATAATTGTATCTAGAAAACCTGTTACGATATAACATTTGAGCAAACGTTGGAGTTTCTAATGTTTTAATAATCGAGGGTACATGCAAATATTTTAGATGTCTAACCAAACAGTTCATTGAAGTCTTTTGGAATTCTGCCCGAAAGCGTTTATCTCGTGTGATGAATTCGATTATTGGTCCACCAATTGTGAGAATCATCCAACCGCCTACCTTTAAGAAAGCAGGAAAGCTGTGTTCCTCTGTCAAGTAGCTATGGCCAGAGAGGATGTGTGGTTCACGAGGTTGAATATACTGAGAAACGACACGTTCCTAATCGGTCAATCGGCAGATTCAAATTCCACTTGGAAAGCAAGTGGGTGTGTAGAGAGAAATGACACCTCTTAGTGACTCTGTGACAGCGTGGATGACCGTGGTAGAAACGAGAAAGATGAATGGACATACTCTAAATATGCGCCTCTAGATTGAAGAACAGTTGGGCCAAGGTTCATGGCTTTGGTGATCAGGATAATTCTCAATTTTTTAGGAACTTGGTTGGTCCTAGAGAGAGGTTTAGTGTATCAGGATGACTGCACCATTCATGTTGTCACATATATCGAGTACTTTGTATATTTATATCTCATACTCTTGTCCTTCGTCGTACCCTGCATTTTTTTAAAGTAAACTGGAGAGTGCTTTTTCTTTTGATGTCACTATAGGGATTGTCCCTGTTGCTCATGGAAGTAATTATCATCATTGTTATCATTATAACCATTACACACACACACACACACACACACACACACACACACACATATATATATATATATATATATAAACTACAGTGTACATTAAAACACATTAAAAGACTTCCATCATAGGAATCCTTTACGCTAGAAAGAACAGTTAATGTCCAAATCACTAAATTAGGGATAAATCCTCGAAGGGAATGAAAAATGAAAACATTTTCCATCTAATTCCTGGATCATGGTTTCTGACTTATTTTAGAAAATAAAAATTATTTATTACCAGGTGAATCTTCATCAACAGGGACGCCATAGATTAAATATATAAGCAACGAGGCTAATCCAACATGTGTCTCATTGCTTGTATATTTAATTTTTTTCTCAAATCCACTTTTTTGTCGGCAGCAAGATTCTGGCAAAAGGATTCCTATGATGGAAGCCTCTTACTGTGTTTTAATGTACACCGTATTTTATATGAATAATATATAGTCTATTGACAAATTTTTTGTACGCTAGGCCACAGGTAGTAAACATTTCTAAAATTTGTATTACCCTGATATTATTAATTATGTATAATGATTTCTGGTATATTCGTTCGAATATATTGCCGGCATATTCTTGCTGCCGGCAAAAAAGACTGCGCTTGTTTTTAAACTTGATATGGATTAGGTTTTGTATACTAATTACGAAAATGATATTCATTTCCCCTATAAGTTCATAATTAAAAAGTTATTAGTTTGGAAAATTTCCACAATTTGGGTATTTTAGCCAATCAGAAGTGAGAATGTTACACATCACCGTGAAGTTCTGTTAGCATAATAAGCAAAGAAACAAACCGAGTTCCATAGCTGACTGCAACGAACTCTATTTCTGTATTAACCAAATATTCTGCGCATGCGTACAAGGAGTGTAGAAAAAGACTGCATTTGACGCTCAGTTTGTCCAGGAACTACTATCCTCACTGACTTTTGAGGAGCTTATAAATATATTCCAGAAATCGTGGGCTATGATTTCAAACATAAAACTGTGAACCATAGTATTGAGTTGATAAACTCAATATATGGGACTCCCACTCAACAAACTGAGAGTATCTGGGCATCTTTAAAGCGTGGAAACAAACGCCAGTGTGGGACACACGGTTCCATGGTTGACTCTTATCTTTGTGTATTTATGTGGGAAAGGAGAAAGATAGTTTATTTTATAAAATCCTAGAGTGTATTGCAAACTTTCGTTCTTGACTTTCTTTTAACTAATAAATAGCAGTTTTAAGCAATGTTTTGACTGTTATTCCTAGCAACTCTTGTTTGTTTGCTCGTAGCTTTTCAAGCTTTAATTTACTCGTGAATCTTTAAACGTTTTTCACTGTCTACTGTAGCTAATGCTTTGACTTGCTAGTGCTCCCTCCCCCTTCTCGATACTATGACAGATAATGGAAGTGGCAACGAACACGTTGCTTTCTGATTGGTTGAAAATTCGGAAAATTATCAAATATATATGTATATATATATATACAGACATATATATATATATATATACGACGGGTTTCTTTTAGATTCCATCAACCAAATCTACTCACAAAGCTTTGGTGGCTCGAGACTATAGTAGAAGACGACTACGGTGCCACACAGTGGAACTGGACTCGGAACCATGTGTTTGGGAAGTAAGCTTTTTACCGCAGAGTGGTCATGCTTTCCTTGTTTCTGCCAACAGACTGCGGTCATGCTGGGGCACCGCTATGAAAAATTGTTAGTCAAATAGTTAATACTCATTCTACTGGTCTATTTCCCAAACCATTCGGTTACGGGGATGTAAGTACACTATCAGCGTTTGTTAAGCGGTGGGTAGGGACAGAAACTGACAATGACACAACTCACACACACACACACAATTTGCACAATTTCGGTATTTTAGCCAATCAGAAGCAAGTATTTTACACATCACCTTGAAGTTCTGTTACCATTGTAAGCATAGTTGACTGCGAAGAAGTCTGTTTCCATAGTAACCATAGATGCTGCGCATGCGAACAAGGAGAGTAAAAAAGGACTGCATACGACACACACACATAAATACACGTGCAAGAAATAAAAATTATTGAACTTTCTACAGATACATAAGGCGCGTTCACTTAACTAGTCTGAATGCGCCCCAATTGTGTGTACACGCGGTTATGAATAATATTTTATATCACGATATTATTAACTATACAGTTTTTGATGAAAATAATTAATTATAAGACGAGTATGCACATTTGCATACACATGTTTCCCTCTGCACACACATACAAACACACACGCTCGCATACGTCCCTCCCCCATATATATAGAGAGATATATAGATAGATAGATAGAGAGATATATAGATAGATATAGATAGAGAGATAGATATATAGATATATATACCATCTCTAAGCATAGCAACATATATATATGTGTGTGTGTGTGTATGTATGTGCGTGTGTGTGCGCGCACACGAACACAAACACACATGACAGAAGTAAATGGACACACTAATATTCTTTAAAAATTATTTAAATCGGAAATTATACATTCAAATTATTTATTGATAGTTATAATGTGGTTATTTAATATTTAATTGACATGCCCTTTGCATTTTTCGATGCAAGGATCCAATTAGACATGTTACCGATCAGATGATGAGTATTCTCGTGCGGAATTTCTTGCCAAGTTCGTTGCGGTAATCTCAAAAGAACTGGCTTTGAAGATGCTTTCTTGTTCTTTTTATGAATTACTCTGTCTTTGTGTCCCAGAGGAGTTCAACAGTGTTCACATCTGGTGACTGGCTCCGCCATGAAAGACTTTTAATGCCATTGTCATCTAAAAAATCTTGGTTAATTTCAGCGGTTTGACATAAATAAAAGTCTTCTTTAATCATTTCACCCCTGGAGAGATTGGAAGGAGTCCTTTCTGCAATATGGACACATATGTATCTGAGTTTATTTTTCCCTCACACTCCACCAACTCTGATCAAAAAGTGCTCCAAATTGCCCCCCAGGCTATCACAGATTAGCTGCCATGTTTCATCGTTGGCTGCTATCGTTTCACATCAAATTCTAAATCACAGAATCTCTATACTCACAGTCGACCACTGTCTGGAAATACAGCAAATCTGGTCTCATCAAAAAAGATTGCAGTAGCTTTTCCACCATCTCACTGGCCTAATCTTTTTTCGCTTGATGTTGGCTGGTCGAAGAAGTGGTTTCCTTCTTGCTGCACCACCATAGTAACGAAGTTTGTGATACTTAACTGCTGTTTTGGGACTGATATCAACTTGTTCTGCTATGTTGGAGGCCTTGCACCGAGGGTTATCCTCGACACTTCTCTTAAGAAAACGAAGGGTCCTGTCAGAGCGTTCTGGTTGATCTAGGCGAGGTAATGTGAAATCCTCCCCTCTTAGGAGAATTTGCCCAATCACTCTATTAACTGTAAAAAGCAGGATTCCAAATATCAATTTTTACCCTTAGCAGCAGGGTAAAAATTGATATTAGTCAATTAAAACCAGTGGTCTAGCACATTAAAAAGAATCCGAAGATTAAAATATTTATATATGCCAATTAAGGACTGAACACGAAAAAGTGGACAGTCAACATACTATACGCTGACGAAGCTACAGATATCCTTGTGATATTAATAGCTGAAACTGTACGGTACGTAGGTGATTATTCCATTTCGTATATTTCTTTTGTCTCATCCATTGCTTTAGGTCGTACTGAATTTTATTTTTATTTGAGAACAAAATCTTTGTGGAGAATGGCGATTTGACGTCTATATCTAGCATGTTGACTGTCCACTTTTTCGTGTTCAGTCCTTAATTGGTATATATAAATATTTTAATCTTCGGATTCTTTTTAATGTGCTAGACCACTGGTTTTAATTGACTAATATCAATTTTTACCCTTAATTTTTATATATATATATATATGTATATATATATATATATATATATGTAATTTATATTTTAATTATTTCAATTATTAGATTGCGGCGATGCAAGGGCACTACCTTAGAATTTGTTTTCTGCTGAATCGACCCAATTACTTTTTTTGTTAGAGTGGTACTTATTCCATCGACCGCTTTTCCCTTACTGCTAATGTACGGGAACGTAAATACATCAACATCGGTTCTTAAGCTGTGGTAAGGGACGATCATAAACGTAAAACCATATACATACAGACACAACACCACACACACACACACATATATATATATAAATATATATATATATATATATATATATATATGTGTATATATACATACATATATATGCATACACACACAGAAGTACACATAGATGTATTTATATAGGTACAGTATATAGCTCTAATTTAGGTAAAAACCAACAGATTGATACGCAATCCAACCAATTTAATACTCACTAAAAAAGAGCTACTAGGAGTTTAATGTAGTTTAGTAGTTTAGTTTCTACGTGGGCATATTTATAAAGCACGCCATGTATTTCCTTAAAATATATCTCACGCTCTGTTTATGCGTGAGATATATTTAAAAAAAAAACATAACGCTGGTATGGGAAAAGAAAGATAACTGAGAATATCGCGAAGTTTCATGCAATAATATGGAATGAGAAGAAAGAAACGAAAGTAACATAACCAAGATTCCCTTCTTCCTGAGAGCAGGAATCACAATCAGTTAATTAATATAAGTACCTAACACATAAACAAAGCCTGAAAGATTGCCTGGTGACGCATGGCGCGTGTTTTACAAATCTACCTTTCGGATTTGACGATTTCGGATTTTGATGTAGAGCGTCATAATTCACATCAGTAACTCTTACCGCGCCTATGGTTAACCTCAATACCCTCTGTCAGTCTTATAAAAAAAAATCTATTGAAACTCATATGTTGATTTCAAGACGGAAAAGGTGTAAACTACAAGATAATATGGGTGGCGTTAGCTTATTAGGTGGCTTTAGTTTGTTAAATTGCTAATAAGGTAGTTCAGTTCTAATGATTTCTTAAATTACTGATCGTTTTGTTTTGTTTGTCAAAACTCTTTCGTTGCTTTTGCTACCTTATCAGTGCAAAGGTTGCAAGAAAGAATTTTGACAAACGAAAACAGAACAATCGGATATTTAACCAATTGCCTAATAATAAATTAGAAGAATTGAGCTAGCGTTTATTTTAATTTTATTGGCCTCATGGCTCTCCATAAACACAACAAGATTTGTTTCAACTCACGAATTCACAGAAAGAATCTTGCAAACCAGATAGAAAAAAAAAAACGAAAACAAAAAAAAAACGATTTTGAAAGATAATCATTAAATATTGAATTCGAAATATAACCAAAGTTTTCTTCAAATAAATGAGTAAAATCGCCATCATGAAACTGAAGTACTTGAATTGGTGCTTTTATACATCAAACGATGGAGAAAGTCATAGAGATGCATTCATCTCCTTACTTGTTTAACTCCTTACAGAATATACTGTAACCAGTGTTCTTGCGATGTACAGCAAACATCTTGAATAGTTTCGGGAAAAGATTTGCGCCACAACAACCCAAAGTACTGTCAATATTTTCATATTACGTTGCTAAGTATCATGTTTATAGAAAACCAAAGACCACCTACAAAGCAATTGCATTATAGCCATTGACTTATATCCATAAAATATCTATGCAACGACATTAATAAGATATCAATAATATCCTCACACAAAAAAGAAATTAATAGCAGCCAGTAAAAGAAAATTTAGAAAAGAAATTGCTCTATGCATATACAAAGACTATAAGTACAAACACACGCGCGCGCACTGGTACACACACACACACACATACACACACACTTACACACACATACACGCGCAGGTTGTATCGTACTTGGTTACTACGGTGAAATTACTGATTCTTTCTTATTTTTTTGTAATGTTCAATACAGTTTAAGCAGATATTTGGCCAAGAACTTTCCATTTCTTGCAATCTCGATTTTGTGTTTACATATAGCAATAACATGATATTCAAAGTCCCACACCTATTTGCTATCGTGCCAACAAAAGACTGAGATATCTACCTTCGAGGATCCTATATGAACATACAGAACGGCAAGAAACTCAAACGAATATAGCACTATCAAGCTCCCTCTTTCACCAAGCATATGGTCATTGAAAATTAGATAAGACAAGCGGTGCCCAAACATGGCCACAACCTTCAAGCTGAAACATATAAAAGAAAACTCGACTGCATTATCCGTTATGGCTTTGTTTATTAAGACAGTAAGTTGTGATCTGAGGATGTTTATATTGCTGTGCTTGGTAGTAGGTCAAATCGAAGCATAGAGCCATGTCTTAATGGTTTTATGTTCTCTTGATATCATGTGTTTCTGTGATGTTGCAATAAGCAACGAATCTACTCATAAAAAAATCAAACACAATCTATAAAATATCAAATCAAAAACATATTTCCATTCCCATGTAAAATGAATCATTACAGATATAAATTAATCGGATAAAAACGAAAGTTAATAACGGATATTCAAATAATTGAGTTGGCCACCTTCTTCAGTAATACAGCGACAAATTCCTAGTAATAAATGCAACAGAAGCAAAACAGCTAAAATAAGAAATCTTTTCATGATGTATATTACATGAACAAAATGCAAACTACCTTATAAAACAGATGAACACGCTTAAAACAAAATTCATTAAGCAGAACACAATTCGCATTACGGCGATTAATAAACTAGCATTAAAAATCATGAAAGTTTTAAAAAGTAGAAAAGAAAAACTCGCATGTAAAACCTGCTCGTCCACAACAAAATTGGCTGGAAGCCGCTAATAACCTTTACATGACTAAATTAATTTTAAAATTCGGATGAAAAGATGATCATTGAAAATTTGATTAATCTAATTGTTACAATGGATATAAGAATACTATAATCAAACACGCATATGGATGTACAAACACACGCATACGACGATAGATACATTCACATACATCTGAATGTATGTACATGTGTGTGTGTCTGTGTATTTGTGTATGAGTTTGTGTGTCTGTATGTGTGCGTGCGTGTGTCTTGGTGTGAGCCTCTTTATATATGCATATTAACACCATTTGTGTGTGTTGTGCATGTTAGTAATCGTTTCTACTATAACCATAAAGCCTGAAATTGGGAGGAGGAGGAGGAGGAGGTGGTGGTGGTGGTGGTGGAGGAGGAGGAGACTAACTGATTACATCGAACCCCAGCTCTCACCAGGTATTTATTTAACCGACATCGAATGAATATAAGTCAACGTCGACCTCAGAATGCAAACAGGCAAAACATGCCACTAAGCATTTTATCCGCTTTGCAAACGATTCAGTCAGCTGACCTACTTTGTGTATATTAATAATACGGAAGGTGTTAATCAATTACATCAACCCCACTGCTCAACTAGGACTTATTCCATCGATCCTGAAATCCAAAAAAAATGTAAAGACTGCCGAAATTCTGTTTACTGTTTTCTCCGGCGAGCTAACGATTCTGTGTATATCAATGACAATAATAATATTCAAACACACGCACACACGCACAAACACACACACGCGCACACGCATACACACACATACACACAAACACGCACGCGTACCCATATACACGCACACACAAATATTGATATTTTCAAATGAAGAATGCGGCGAGCTGGCAGGCTCATTGGCACGCCGGGTGGAATGATTAATGGCATTTCGTCTTTGCGTTCTAAGTTTAAATTCCGCCAGGGTTGACTTTGCCTTTCATCCTTCAAGAGTCGATAGAATAAGTACCTGTTGAACGTTGGGGTCGATTTAATTGACTTAGCATATTTCCCAAACATGTCGCTCTTGTGCCGAAATTTGAAACTGATGTTACATCAACCGTGCTATTTTATATTTTTGCTACGCACGAGAGCATCGTTCGTATGTTTGACCGGCACATGTTTGAAAATAGCGGCAATTACTCTCTTTTACTCTTTTAATTGTTTTAGTCATTTGACTGCGGCCATGCTGGAGCACCACCTTTAATCGAGCAACTCGATCCCGGGAGTTATTCTTTTGTAAGCCCAGTACTTATTCTATCGGTCTCTTTTGCCGAACCGTTAAGTAACGGGGACATAAACACACCAGCATCGGTTGTCAAGCAATGCTAGGGGGACAAACACAGACACACACACACACGCATATGTGTACAGTTTCATATATATATACGTTTTTGATTTTCACTCTCGATAAATTCATCCCCTTTTTGTGTTCCCAGCACTCGGCATCTTTATTTAGGAGCCCTTAATTGTATAACTACATGAATAATATTTTTCTATATGAATAATATTTTTGTCTTATGACTAATTCGTCTTTTGTGCTGGGCACCTGGTAGTAAATAATATTACTACCCTTCTTGTTTATATTCGCATATCACATGATGGATTTATTCGTAAAATTCTTCCCGGCATGCCCGTGTAAATTTTGCGTCTGCGCAGAGATTTGAAAAGTTAAGATCTGCTAGTAGTCGGGTTCAACACATAGTCCCACATCGCTGCAGACCTCGATTAAATTTAGGCGACTCGCTGATGAAGCTGGCCTTAGCAAACATATTCTGTGTTTTGCTAGAAAGAAGCAGAAACCGCGGTACGAGTTGTTAAAGTTATCGGTAAACGTTTTTGATTTTCACTCTCGATAAATTCATCCCCTTTTTGTGTTCCCAGCACTCGGCATCTTTATTTAGGAGCCCTTAATTGTATAACTACATGAATAATATTTTTCTATATGAATAATATTTTTGTCTTATGACTAATTCGTCTTTTGTGCTGGGCACCTGGTAGTAAATAATATTACTACCCTTCTTGTTTATATTCGCATATATATATATATATATATATATATATATATATATATATATATATATATACGACGGGCTTCTTTCAGTTTCCGTCTACCAAATCCACTCACAAGGCTTTGGTCAGCCCGAGGCTATAGTAGAGGACACTTGCCCAAGGTGCCACGCAGTGGGACTGAACCCACAACCATGTGGTTAGTAAACAAGCTACTTACCACACAACCACTCCTGCTTGTAATTATTATTCAATTTAGGCGTTTTACTATATAGATATTTCAAATTTCATTTTGAGAATTACATCGGAGGTTATGTATATCTTCCAAGCATATGTTCGTTTGAAACTATCGTCCAACAAAAATATGTCTAAACTCTATATAAAATTTCCTGGAGTAATTTCCGTGCAAATATGCTGAGTCCTCCGCATTCATTTTATCTGTGCGTGTGTCTGTGTGCATTTATTTTATATGTGTATACAAATATTTGTAATTAAGTGTGTGTGTGTGTCTTTGTGTGTGAGTGTGTGCGTGTGTCTAGCACTGACAATCTGTACAGTTTCATTCAGCGATATTTCATTCAAAAAGCTATAGCCGAAACGTCTTATATAAATTGCCGCGCTGTGCTGCAACGCGAAACTTTTGGTTGTGACGTGAACATTCTAAAACACAACCAAATGTGGGTACGTGAGGATCAGGAACCCCACCCGAATTAATATGACTAGTTCAAGGAGAGACCATCAGGATTAAAGTAGTGTGGTAAAAAAAAATCTAATTAAAATGAAGAGTAGTTATGGTTATGTGCAGTTAGCTTAATGTTAATAAGCACATGGATTTCCTACAACTATTTCGTTCTTTTTTCTTTTTGCCTCTTCTACAAATCATAGCACTCTCATTAAGTTCGTGTATGATAATTACAGATGCCTGTTCATTTACGATAAATTTTCACCATAAATATAGCAAGTTCTCTGTCGCTCATTATCTGTATGAGTGTGTATGTGTGTGAATGTGTATGTGTATGTGTGTGTGCGTGGGCTTGTGTGTGTGTGTGTGTGTGTGTGTGTGATATAAATATACGAAAAACCAAATCATGCTGGATGTCGACATCTGACAATCAAACATCAGATAAAATTAATTTTTCAAGTTAAATTACAAAAACATGGATAAATTGCAAATTGTCTACCATTCATACTTTTATTAAATTTACTTTTATAGTCGTTGTACGAATACTTTCCGTAGGATGAACTATGTTTCTTTAGTTTTTGCTGCTCCGTTCACTTCAGCACAAAAATATAACTGTATATAGTTACTTACAAAATGATATGCCATATCATTCATGAGGGCGCATAACCAAGTGGGTAATGTGTTCCTATTTGTGATGCCATGTGTTGAGAAAAATGCTTCATTGCAAGTTGCTCTAAAATGATTGTGACCCCTGACGTGTGTGGCACACCGTGCCGCTGTTCAGAAAACGTCGGTTTAACTGAGGGAGTAGACTAATAGACAGCACATATATTTGATTACTATAAACAAATTATTTGTGCAGGTCGCTCAGCAACGAATTGTAAAACCGTTTTCTTTCTTTTTTTTTCTGACTACATGAAACTACCGTTATGACTAACATTGACAAATAATCTTGTAACCATGCATTGAAGGTATATGTTCCAAATATCAGATATAAAACATAGTTTGTACATCTATAGCACGGCTAACTATTTGGTTATCAACAGTGATTATATAGTTTTATTTGCAATAAATATTTTGTAACCAATGATCGATCAACGAATAAATAATTTCTACCGAACTTCAACATATATAATGTACGAGAGCCTTAATTCGACGATAGTGAAAGCCTTTTAATAACCATTAAAAAAATATCATTTACTTAACATAATGAAGATACATAGTTAAAATATCCTAGTTTACGTTTAATTAGTTTACTAGCAGCAATTTTCTGATAGGGGATGTAACAAATTGTGTTTTTTAAAACATAAATTATTTACATTTTGCTGTTAAATAAAGGAGAATGTTTCTAGACCAGGATGGTTTTAAAATTTGATTACTATTGTGTGCTTGGATGCCAAATTTTGATATGCAGACGCATAAAAGCATATTTGATCACACACACGCACACATTCACTCACACACACACGCACATACTCACACATGTTTATGTAGACACACAAACACAAATATATATGTATACATGTATATATATGCATATATATGTGTATATATGTATTTGTATATATGTATATGTATGTATATATATACATATATATGTGCATATGTATATGTATATATATGTATGTATATGTGTGTGAGTGGGTGCGTGTGTGTGTATGTATATACTTTATTATTAAAGCTGCAAAAACATCACAAAAATATCACAAAATCTAATACTCAGCACTCTGAGCAGCAGTTCTTTATGATATTTTTCTGATGTTTTTTTGCAGCTTTCATAATAAAGCATGTTACTCTATCTCCGGTATTCGAGTACTATCTTTTCTCCCCTTGTTTCACATTTATGTGCTTACTTTGGTATATATGTATATATGCATATATATATATATATTATATATATATATATATATATTATATATATATATATATATATATAAATATGTATATATGTATATATATATATATATGTATATATAATATATATATATATGAAATTATCTATCTATCTCTCTATCTCACTCTCTCCTCCTCTCTGTCACACACACATACATATTGATGCATATACGCATAGAGATATATGTCTATATACGAATATAAATATAGTCATAAATACATATATACACATATCTATATACATATATAATCATACATAATTATACATGTATATATGTTTCAGTCTGTACTCGTGCTAATGCGCGTGTTTGTGTGTATACATTATCTAAAATGAAATATTAATTGATTCGATCCTGAATCACCTTCGGTGAGACGTATGCTATTCACTTCAACAGTGTAAATATGCTATATTGTCCTTGATGCATATATAATGCTGATATGATGATGTGTAAAATGAGGTTGGATGCATAATGGAAGGAGAACGTAGTATGAATATAAAAGATAAAGGAATAAAACGTACGGATAATATCTCTAATAACTGTAAGGACACCAAATCCATCAATATCATCGACAAATAACATATGCATCACTAATTTTAGGCGAGTATAATAACCTTGAAGTAAATGCCGGCGATGATTCTCTATCGAAATGTTAAATTCCATAAGCAAAATTGTTAGTGGAAACAAACAGTCTAAAACCACACTTTGAAACGATAAACAAAACAACACAAATAATAAATATAATTGAAAAAAATAACCAAACAAATAAACATCGAGCTTGTTTCGGTTTTACTTTTGTGGCACATGAAGAAAGAAAGCTATAGAACTCAGTTCCAATGTATAGCATGATGTGCATGTTGATGGAGATATGATCTAAATGTGTTTCATAATGGGATATTTGTTTATGCATTATTCATAATGACTCCCAAAATAAAAGCTTTTCCTAGAAACAACTCTATAGCACAATGTCGTATAATCGTATTAACTAGTTTATTTCGCCAATCGCTAGTAGGTTTTAATGACAAGATATAGTTTTTATCACCTAATTATCTTTCTTGGACAAAAAGATTTAATCAAATAACTTTCCATGCTAGCTAATATAGATGTTAATCTCACCGTGTTTTGATATTTATTTTACGTTCTTATCGGCTGTTACGAACATAATTCAGAAAGAAGAAAACAAACCAGAACATTAAAAGTTCTGCCTCACATAAATTTTACTGAAATATATATTTTTAATGATGATATTCCGGAAAATAATACGTACTTAAGAAAAGTTGAAGTATAAACGTACGTAAGGTACCTATATGGTTCAGCATTTATATATAATATACATATAGTATATATATATATATATATATATAAGTATATCATTGTATGTATGTGAGTATATACGTACGCGCATACATGCGTATATATATATATATATATACGACACAGGCTGCAGAGACGTAATGTCGTTACACATGGAAATTTGGTGTTTCGGTCTAATAGATTCAGCTGCGTATTTCTGTATTCTTTACCACAAGCACACGCGCGCGCTACACACACAAAGTCGCGAGCATATACACTCGTGTATATACATGTAAATGTTTGTGTGTAGATAGTTAAATAAATATATATGTACATACACATACACGCACACGCACACACATATATCTATAGATTGATAGATAGATAGATAGATAGATAGATAGATAGATAGATAGATAGACAGACAGACAGAGATAAATAGATACATGCATACTTATATATATATACAAATATTGAAGTGAAATCCTTGAAATACACCACGCCGTCTACAAACTTTTGAACTCTTCGTAAAAACTGTCCCTTTCGTTCTCTCCTTGTTTTTTTTTTCTGTGTATCTTTCTGTCGAAGAGCGTAGGCTCGAAACGTAAAAAACTTTTTCTATTCCTGAGCGCTATACTAATACATTTGTTTGTTTGTACTCCACCTGCCTTCGTCTTTTGTTTATTTTCGTAAACGTTCCCCCCCCGCACATATATATACATACACACACATATATATGTGTACGTATATATTAATATGTATATATATATATATATATATATATATATATATATGCTTACATATACGTGGTACAGGCAAAGTTAATTAACAAGTCAAAACTAATGACAAAGGATCGTGCTATTTACTATGCTTGTGAAATATATGATTTATCTCCTTCCAGCAGTTCGTTTTATATCTTTGGAAATATGGCTGATATTAGGCTAGGATTACACTATATACTGTAGATATTTACGAACAAACATTTATGTTTGAAGATACAAACATGTTCTTTACGGATATATATGACTGTGTTGTAGTGAGGGGATAACTGTAGAACATGTGGTACTCCGAATAGAACAAAAGAAGTGAATTATTTCACGCTGCCTTCAACTTCACAACCATGAAAACTTTTATAACTTTATGGAAATATTTATTAATGGTATTTTCGTTTGATTGGACACTTGACGAGAAATCTGGTGTCATTTCCTTTTAGATATTTTCTGCTTCTATTGTGCAGTACATGGGTCTTTACTCTGGAAAATATAAAAGTTAAATTTGATTAATTTTGGACTAAACTCCTTATAATTTCGAAGCGGTTAAATTATACGTTAATAATGCATAGACTCAAAGAAATTCGTTGCCCACGAAAAAAATCTTCAAATGAGACTCTATATTGAAACTAGGTCAAGTTAATCTGAATAGTAATTAAGTCTTTTTTGTGACGTTTTGCTACAAAATTTATCTTCAGCAGTCTTTCAGTCACTTATAACCACATGGAACTTAGGTTATAATCTGATCGAATATTTTCAGAGTCAAATTTCTGATACTTCCACGGTTACGATGATAAGTGTTCCTCTTGAGCTGATCAACCGAACGGCCTGCACGTAAAATTAACGTAGAAGTGGTTGAGGACTCCACAGGCACGCGTACTTTTTACATAGTTTTCAAAGAGCTGAACAAACTGAAGCAATGCAAAATGTAGTGTCTCGCTCAAGGACACGTCGTGACACTTCGAATCGAATTCTCGAATATTCTAATCACGAAACGACGTGCGCTCACAAACTCAAAATATACATTTATTCATAGAGTAGCTGAAAGAAATAAACATAATTTCGCATTTGAAAATACAGTAAATGTAGAACACTGAAAACTTAGATAAAAATGCTTTATTTCCAAGATTAGTTTCTTCTTAAAAACAAAACTTTATGTAGATATGTACGTGATTTTACAATGATGCAAATATGATATATTTAAAGAACGTATTCCGAATGGTCATTGAAGTCCTCATTGTTCAGAAATCGTAAAAGAGTATCAGCTTTTTAAACATCCACTGATAAATATAATAGATAAATTTAAAATCCTATTAAAATTCCTATATCTAAAACCGTTAGATTCACTTCAACATTTAAATTTAATCTGTCAACATATGTTCGTCGCTTTGAGACCGTGACCTATCCACTGACAAAACTTCGTACTGCATAACAGGTCGCGGTCTCAAAGCGAAGAAAATATTTTGACAAATTAAATTTAAATGTTGAAGTGAATCTAACGGTTTTGTGTGTTTCTTAAATGGCTTATAAGCACCTTCCACGCTGCAATTGTTTTCGTTCCAGCACATGAACTCAGATCAAGTCACCCGCTATGCAAGTACATCTCCGTAATATTAAAATATTATCATAGCAAATTAATATCCAGGGAAATATTAAAATTCAGTTCATTCTTAAACATTTAATTATTTATCAACTCAATGCATTTCAGTTTCTAGTAAATTTTTTACGTTATATAAATTAAATATGTCGACACAAATTTAGAGGCTATTTTTCAAAACACCAAAAGCTATGAAGTTACTTTTTTTACTTTAAAGAAATACTGTGCAATTCATTGATAAGTATTGTAGAAAAATATATTGGGAATTTGTTAAAAATTTGTAAACATTTGCATATTTTAATCAGCTACCAATTTTTTCAAATAATGGCTGAATTTAGAAACATAGTGTATGTATGTATACAGAATATCGATATATTCATAATTTATTCTGCTTGATGACTTCTTTGTATTCCACAAATGTCTCAATGCGGCGCACTCAATACATGTTACAGTGGAACAAAACGGTTTTTATCTTTTACAAGAAGAGACACAGGACAGATAAAAGCTGTTATGTGTCCAGGGTGAAATTTTGATGCGTGTAATAATTCATAGAACTGAAGTTCACGGGATACATTACGGAATGCATTAGTGTAATGCGAAATTGAAAATCGGTTAATAAATAGAAGATTGAAACGTAAAACAGCTAATGAACAAACGACAATTCACGCTGATGTCAATGCATCTACCAGTATACATATGTGGTATTTTCTTTGTAGATGTTTTCATGAAGAAAGGTGGCAAACAAAGGAATGGAGAAAAATAGTACCAATGTAAATATGGGAACATGCAATGCACCAGAAAGGAACTAAATAAAATGATGATTAAATATATGTATGAACTTGTCCTTGCATCAGTGTAGGTGTATGAGACTGTGCGTGGTGTATGAGCCGCTGTAACGAGTAAATTCGAGATCTACGAGGCTTGAGCTTTGAACAATTGTTATTGCTAATATTGAGTACGATATTCCTCTGGTACGAACATTCACCATCGAACATTTCATATGTATATGAGTGTGAGTATACACATGCATATTTGCATGTATACATGCATACATATTTTTCGAAATATACACACAAACTTAAACATATACACTCACACTCACACACACACAAACATACACATATATTATCACTTAAACGGGGATGTTCTGTTAGAAGAATCTTTACTGCGGTAGAAACCGCGAGGGAAATACATAAAGGCTTTTGGTGCATTATGCATGCTTGTTTATAGCGCTAACTAGAGATAACTGCCCACCAACGTAAGCACCGCGAACGCCAACACACGTGATGTTGACAACACACGTGATGTTGATGGATGCTCGACTGCTAGAGACAGCCACAACTCATCTCCTCGTAAGCAATATGTAGAAAATTAGTGCCCGAAGAGGCATTGGTGTCAACGTTAGTTAGTTAGCCTTTTAACAGATAGATATTAGCGATAGAGGCCATATTAATACCGGGAGTTAATATTTATTCTCACTCAAACATGGATGTTCTGTTAGAACAAACTTTACTCCAGGAGATACCAGGAGAGAGACACTCATAGAGGTCTTTGGTGCAAAATGCACGTTTGTTTATATCGCTAGCGGGTAACATACTCGCACCAACTCCAGTGCCGAGACACAAAACCATGTGATTTCGACTTTCCTTGGTCTTATTGGTGATGGACATGCAATCGCTAGAGATAGCAACGTCCATCACCGATAAGACCAAGGGAGGTAGAAATCACGTGATCTGGATTCGAGGGGGAAGTCAGTATAATACTTTTTTTCAAACCAATGAAAAGGTTTGTTTTATTTCTTTCAGCTACTCGATGAATGAATTTTCCTGGTTGTGGGTGTCGGATTTGTTGTATGCTGTTAGTTTGTTTGTGAAACTCGTTTGACCTATGTAGTCTCCACCACATTCACCACATTTGATAACTGATTTTTTAATGGAGACTATTTGACTTGACGTCAATTCATATGTTGAGGTTTCTATGAGATTGATGGCGGTCCCGCAGTTAGGGCGGTTCACTTTTCCATGTATTATTTTTGATAATAGAGCATTATGTGTATCATTTTAGATAAATGTGTAAATACAAGTTGAAGACTAGTGGAGTTGTATTTCTGGTGGATAATTTGGCGCTGGTACGTTACCCGTTTAGGGATTTGAGCTGTCTTTTACTTTCAACAATTTTATGTGCTTCGAGTGATTGTTTTCATTCGCATGTCGTTCAGCAGGAGGGGTATATTCTGATGGATGACATTGTATGCTTCCATGTTTCTTGGATTGTGTGTGATATGTAAGACAAAGTCAGGTATTTTCTTGCTTTCCGTATTTATTGAATGTCGGTCATTTTTGCGCGCTCTATTCCATTTTTGATTAAACTGAGTATTTTCTTTCTAGTAATATATATATATATATATATATATATATATTGTAAGTTCTTGGAGTCATTTATCCCGGGTTTCGAGATTTGATACAATCACTTAAATCAATATCCCGCAAAAATGAATCCAAAATACCAGATTTTCTCCTCTCTATCAATGCACCGGAAATAGTTTAAGACAATTCCGATTGAATAAGTAAAGTATGTTCATTAAAAAGTACAAATCACAACTAAATATCCTATAATAACACACCAGAAAGAGAAAAAAATGACCGGAGACAACAGAGATAACTCGAAAAGTTTAAGTAACAGGCTTCCTCGGGGATTCGAAGCCCCAATTCTAGATAACTTTACAATAACATACACACCTGAAACACCAGTTGTTCACGTCATCTTAGACTAAACCAGTGAAATTTTTCTCTCGCCAAAGATGGACTCTTCAGAAAAAGAAGCAAGTAGTCTCTTCGGAACGGTAGATGACCGTCAGATATAAACAAATTACCGACTCCCTACCACGGAGACAACCTAGCAGAAGGTTGAAATTTGAAAAAACAAAAATATTTTGTCCAAAACAGAAAATATTTTTGATAAGAAAAAGTGAAGTCACGAAACATACAACCAATCAGAACTTGTTGCTTGACCGTGATCAAAAAGAAATAGAGGTCACCAAGACGCCAACGAGCAGAAACGCTAGACCTTGAGAAGACAAAAATATTTTGACCAAAACACCCACGAGAAAAACAAAAAAAACGTCATCATATACATAGACACTCACAGAATTATCGGCGTAAATTTGGCAGTTAGCATAAAAAGGAACAGAATACACAGTACCCCATCCAAAAAATATGAACTAGAGTATTGATAAGAGAAATAAGTTTATTCACATAAGGCACTCTCACCGTCGGCCACAGCCTCAAGACAATTCCAGAATTGGTGCATGCGTTCCTCACTCTGCTACTGGGAAGATATTCTCCTTGATCTTGGCGAACAGCTTGGTTTTGGTGCTGTAAACACGCTCCACATATTGTAATTCAATGCATTACAATAAAAAAATTAGGGAATCAGAAATTAGGCCGATAAACTCATAGAAATTCCCCGACAACCATTTCTAACTCTTTCCAGAGGTATACAAAGGAGCTGAATATTGTTGCAACGCATATATTTTTCAGCGGTAACTTGCTCCAGCCATGGATTAACCGGTCTCCAGCAGCCTTATATAGCTGCCTGAATTGAGTGTAAGGCATTGTTGAAGAAGGCAGGGATGAAATCCCTCAAGTGGACACAGTCAAAATACCTGCTGAGACGCTTTATGTTGTCCACAGCTTTCTCGTCTCCGTAACAACTGTCCGTATCACACCGTGCAGCCTGTTCAATGTTCGTAGAGCAATGAGCAGAAATTTCGGCATTTTGATGCCTATCGCAGATCATCATTATATAAGTAACACTTTTCCAATATTTAGATGGTTTCCAGTTAACCTTTTCTCGACTGCAAGTTTTAATATTTATGGTCTCCGTGCCGTTGACTATTCACCAATACATCGAGCCTTTCCTGAATAAAGGAGGCATACAGAGCGTAGGATGTCCTCCGAATGCCCTCAAAATGTATAACAAATCGGAAGGGAAAGAGATTGTTTTAGATCTGCAAACAGTCAGATAAGTTGTGCGGTATTCTGTAAAGAGTTAGTTTGATTACAGTTGCTCTCTTCAGACTGTAATTCATACAAAGAAGATGCAATGTTTTACACATAGGAGCGTGCATGTATATAGTTCCTATGTCTGTGTGTGCCTGTGTATATATATGTATATGCGTGTGTTAAAATATATTTTTACATACATATATATATATTATATATATATATATATATATATATATATATATATATATATGCAAATGTATATGTGTATACACACACACGCACACACACATACATACATTAAGCACAGAGAAAGAGAGTGAGACAAAGAGAAAGGCAGAGACAGTGAGAGAGAGATGAGACGCATGTATTTCGATATATTTCAATTTTAAGTTAATGATATTCTCGAAATTTAAAGATTTAATGAAAAAATTATAAAGCAGCAAATACTATCTTTAAGTATATAAACCTCTTCCGAATGATCGCTGATTCGATTAAATGTGACACTTCTGATCGATGCAAAGTGAATATTTTATATATATTTGTTTTTATATGCACAAAATTTACAAAATCTGCATATTTAAATGACATCTAATTGAATATGTCATCAGAAATGTCGAAATATTTCGTTTATATAAACGGAAAACAAAAATACAAAATAAAAACTTAAAATGGAGGAAAAGTATTTGCAAATATGAGAAATGCAATATTACTGTAAATATATCTTCAGCTGGAAGTCCCGATAAATATTCGTGGGCAAATTTTCAATTTTATCTCCATAAATCAGCCTTAACTTAATAGTTTGTCATCTGAAATGCATAACCATTTTTTATTCATAATTTTAGTATTACTTTCGTTAGTAACAGAGCGTTACTTCCTTTGGGGAAAAGACGTAACAACGTAATACGTATCTGATGTTAACGCTATGACTTCAGATAAATGATACTTTCCATGCAGTATCAAAATATCATAGTATTCGATATCGAAAATAGTTCGAGTCATTATAATTAGTTTGAAAGTAATTAGTTATTATTATTTGCGTTTATTTTGTTTCATTAGTCTATTTTCTCTTAGATCGAATTAAGAAGTAGGTGTTTGCGGGTATTGTACTTATACTTTAAAAAATTCAAGTTGATTCCGGATAAGTTTTGGCTATTTGGTAATGCATTTTACTTAACATTTACACGCATTTGCATCTAGTGGACATAGAGTCTACTCAACATAATTAGAAGAGACGTACATCAAATTGGAAAAGATACGTATCTGCATGTGATATTTGACTTAATGTCTGGCAATTTGAAGATGATAGAAGTTGCAACATTTGAAAGAATTGGGAAATGAAAGTCGAAAGAATAATATTATATATGTTTCTTAATCAGTTAGCAAACGGGTTTGCATTGGCGTGTTCCCATGAAAATTTGCTGACGAGTTATTACGCAGATGTAATTTCTAGCAAACACTTACTGAATATAAAAATTTGATTGAATAATTTAATGGTACTGTAGAAAGAATTGCCCACGGGTAGCGGTTAAGAGCGCGGGCTACTAACGCGAAGATTTCGAGTTCAATTCCAGGCAGTGACCTTAATAATAATAAAAATATTTATAGGAATGACAATAATAATAATAATAATAATAATAATAATAATAATAATAATATTAATAATAATAATAATAATGATGATGATGATGATATTAATAATAATAATAATAATAATAATAATAATAATAATAATAATAATAATAATAATAATTAATATTAACAATAACAACAATGAAAAATACCTTAGGAATGAA
>NC_043012.1:46422779-46440279 GCF_006345805.1 Octopus sinensis
TTCTTTAGTATTCAAGTTACATCTTTGCGAAAGAAACTATAATTATAAATTATTATTATAATTATTATTATTATTATTATTATTATTATTATTATTATTATTATTATTATTATTATCATTTATTTATTTATCTATTTATTTATTTTTGATTAGAGGCGAGATATACATGTTTGAAATAAAATAAAGGATTGAAGAAAATAATTAATATCTACTAACACAAGAGTTAGCAATCATGTCCATTATTTAATGATTTGTTATTCACAATTATGCATTAGAAAATCTGTGAAGGCACTACTCACATAAACACGCACACATGGATACTCTCTTACACACACACTCACTCAAATCACACTACATACCCTCTCTATCTCTTCCACTCATTCTCTTTCTCTCTCTCTCTCTATATATATATATATATATGTGTTTCTTTGCCGCTCTCACACACAATTACACACACATACGCAATAGGTGTCAACTTGAACTTTTCTATCGCACCTTTTGCACATAAATATCAAATATTAAATCAGTTCTAAAATCAATATTGGTTTAACAAAAAAAAAAAAGAATTAAAATCCATGTAATAGTTTATAAAACTCGGCAAGAAATATTAGACACACATAAAAATCAAACAACAAGAGAGGACGTATGTTAAACATGAATAACTCAAAAGATGCTAAATTTGAAACACGTGGGAAGGTTTCTATTGAATAGGGTGGTATAGATTAATGGTATTTATTACTGCCGAAAATGAATGGAAGATATGTATCGAGAAGAACCTACATAATTTAAACACATAAAGCTGGAGTACTATTTCACATCAATTGCAGTAATAGATTTTCTCTTTTCTCTGTTCGACCATTTCGTTGTTGTTAGTGCAGCTCTTAATGCTGTGGATATTTCACTCGCAAAATCTGCTCTTAGTAACCTTCTTCGTTTGAAGTTACCTGCGTTTTAAAACTTAACAGTTAATTGTCCCATTATTTTGCTTTTATTGTCAGTGAATACATTTTCTGTCTTCGGCATGGTCAAAATAGTGTTCCTTTCATGGTTTCCGCTGTTACGAAAAAATAAAAGAAAGGAGAAAACGAAAAGTAATGAATCTTTAGAAAGAGCGACAGTAACGATTATAGTAGTATCCACAACAACAAAACATTAGTTGGCGAACATTTTCCCATTGGGTTTATAATGGAGACGCTTCTATAAATACGACACTTTATACATCACATGAGAAATACGCATTAGCACTGCTTCAGATGAGCTGCAAGAATGAAAATTTCTTCTGCAATATTGATATAAATTCGTTCATTATCATTGCCATCATGGACGTCATCCACCACTTCTTCCCCTACTCATCTCCCTACTCATTCTACTCTTAATCTTCATCAATGCAGTGAATGTGATCAAGCGTTCCTAGTGGTCAAAATCCTTTTCAACACACACACGCACACACAAACACACACACACACAAATGTCCATTCTTATTGATGAAAGCATCTAAGATTTCTAAAATTGACGGTCTTTGCCAAAATTCAAAACACTACTCTTCTTCTCCTTATTGCTGTTGTTGTTTTATTTTAAAGGCAGAATCGTTAGCACGCTGGACGGTATTTCCCCCGTCATTACAGTCTGAGTTCTAATTCCGTGGAGGTCGATTTTGCTTTACATGTTTCCGGGATCGATAAGTTAAGAACCAGTTGCGTATTGGGTCGATCTAATCGACTGGTACCCTCCCACAAAATTTCAGGCCTCATGACTATAACAGAAAGGATTATTATTATTATTATTATTATTATTATTATTATTATTATTATTATTATTATTATTATTATTATTATTATTCTATGTTTGACTTTTGCTTTACATTTGCACAAGCTGGCTCCAAGTCTCACCCAGAGACCTCAAGAGACAACGGGTTGGAAGTTCATGTGGATGTTATTCCTAGGGTGCCATATATTTGGTTTTGTACTTAGTGTTGTACTAGTGAATGCCTAAAAAACCATACGAAAATTATGTTCGTATGAATAATCAGTGAAATTTCTGTGAATTTACTATTTATTCGGCTAGAAGTAAGATTGTATTTCCTTCCTTAGTTGAGCCAGGCTTTTGCCGTGAATCTTTCCTAGTATAAAAACTTGCAATCACTTAGAAATTGAAGAATATGTGATCTCCGTTTATTTTCTAACAAACATGATATTAAAAACCTTGCGAAAGTCCATCAGACATTATTAGCATCTCATTAGATAAACACAGTAAAAACTCAATATGATTGTCGTATATTATTGCCAAAGGATTTTCTTTTAGTACCTCAAAAATATTTTATCTAGAAATTATACTATTTTTGTGTCTTAATTGAAGTTTGTTTTATGCGTTTTATATTAGCTAAATATATGAAAAAATATGTAATAGCGATAGAAGTATCAATACCCAAAACTTAATATTTAAACCCACTTAAAAGTATATGTGCTAGGACGCAGAATACAACTTCTGTTATCATTAAGAACCTGCCGTATGGATTTGTGGTGCATTTACGCGCTCGTGTTTATATCTGTAGTGGGTGATTATCGTCCACGATCGCCACTGGAACTGCCAAGACTCGTGATATCGCCCTTCGTTGGTGTTTTCAAGAGAAGATATCTGCGTGCGGCTAGAGATAGCAGCGATGACTCTCTTAGCAATATATATATATATATATATATATATATATATATATATATATATATATATATATATAACTTGATTTCGAAACGTACGTCCGTAGATAACTTAAAATTGTATGATAGATTGCCGTCAATTCATTCTATCTTACCTGTTTGTATCTGCCTTCCAATTGCTGTTTTTACTGAGATCTCCCTTTTTAGTAGAAGAAATAGCTATAACTCTTTGACTGCTATTTCTAAATTCGGTATGTGGTAAGGCATTCGTTGCTAAACCCTTTATTGCTTAGTATATATATATATATATAATATATATATATATATATATATATATATATAGAATGTCAGAGTCGATTGAGGCACTGGTGTTGCGAAGAACCAGTGAGCTTATGAAAGATAATTAGTGGCGAAAGAAGCAGTATTAGTAACAAAGAATGCTTTAGTTACCATGAGAAAACCTTTCTTATTGACTTGAGGCGCATATAAGCACTCGTGTTTATATTGCTAGCTGTAGCCATTGACTACTGCCACTGGAAATATCAGGTCATGTGATTTCGCTCTTTCTTAGCCTTGTAAATGGTAGATATCCAAGGTTACAGATAGCAGCAATTCGTATAGAATCCCAGAGTTCATTCAAGTATTGGTGCCACGAAGAGCCAATGGGATTTTTCATGGAAAATAATGCAGTATTCTGCGTTCTAACGTGACATCCACTTTAAAGTGGGAACAAATATTTCCTTTTGGTACGAAAACTAATTCTGGCTCTATTAATTATGTTTTAACAAGCCCACCAGTGCGTATATAACACACAAGTCCATATAAGAGATTCACTCGTGCTAAATAACACCGTATTCTATGTTCTAACATGACATCCACTTCTAAATGGAGATAAACATTATGAATTATTGTTTTATTGAACACAGAAAACATTTTTTTCTGTTTGTAAAATTGAATAATAGAGAATAAATGTGCAATTAATAAACATTGATATTTCTATGGAGTTTATTGCGTTAATGGTTGAAAATTGGTCATCTCTGAACAAAAAAAATGTTTATTTATTATTTCAAATTTTTGTTCAAAACTTGTCTGTGCAAGTTATCAATACAAATTATTTCATAATAATATAACTATTTTGAAACAACATTTAAAATTTCGATATTTTTTCATAACTTTTACAAATTTTATGTGTATTAGAAATTTTTTGAATTTTTAAAAAGTAAACTGCCAGTAGAGTTAACTCTTTATTACAAAATTGATATTTTTTTTTCAGAAATAAAATGGGACCACAATAACATTAAGGATTCCAAGGATGTGCGTGTAGTGGTTGGTTTGCATGAGCTAAAAATAATTTTCAGAACCGTTGATTTATAAGGTACAGCTGACGAAGGCCATTATATTTCGCTTAAACGGATCTGTTCTTATATGTCATTGCGATTTACGTTTGTTTGTCACACAGCGTATTTACTGCGTTTATTATTTACCTAAAAATGTTAATGAACATAACAGACGATGTGGCGAGCTGTTTAATTCTATCCAAAGAATTCAGATTTGGTGATGTTTCACTGCTGGTGCGAATGTATTTTTAATTCTTATGCATGTTGATGTATTGGCTTTTCAATGATTTTATTGTCATGACTATAATACTCATCATATTTATCAGTAGTAAACTTAACATTTCTATTACTGGTTTGGAACTTTGGCATAAGGCCAGCAATTTCGGTAGAGAGGTTAAGTTGGGGGTCATCTCTACTGACACTTAATTTATCGACCCCGAAAGGATGAAAGGCAAAGTCGACATCGGCGGAATTTGAACTCAGACGAAATGCCGCTAAGCATTTTTCCCGGCGTGCCAACGATTCTGCCGCCACTCCGACTTAACATTTCTTAATATTGATTCAGGCAGAATCGTTAGAAAAATGCTTAGCAGCGTTTCGCTTGGCGTCTCTTTCTGAGTTCAATGTCTGTCATGGTCGACGTTGCCTATAAAATAAGTACCACATGGTTACTGAAGTCGATGTACAAAAAATTGCTGGCATTGTGCGCAAATTGGAAACCAATATTGATTTTAACCACCGGCAAAGTCTACATTAGTTGGGTAGGAAGAGTATAATCGATCAAACTGGCTTCAATACTTGGAATTTTACTACTTTTGTTCAGCTAACATGTCATATTTGTCTACATTCAGACAACTATATACTTCCTAAAAATCAATACAACGTTAACATTATTTATTATTTTTTTTATCTTGGATTCCGTATGACTGTCGCGTAGCGGGATTTTCAATCTTCCCTTTCACATTAATAATGCTAGCGAAAATGGTAGACACAGTTTCAGTGCTACGACAGCTCCAGCTAAAAATAGTTAAAATTCAATATTAAATAATGAAGTTATAGGAATGTTCATGCCAAAATTGTATATCTATCTAATATTGTTTTTTTTTTATTCTTCTCTTTATAATATATAGACAAGTTAAACTGTGACGCCAGAATTTTGCCGAAGGATTAATAACCAGAATATACTGAATAATAGATGATAAATAAATGTATTCTAATTCAGTTAGCTGTAAATAGTTGGACACTTAAAACAATAAATTGATTTAAGTTTAAATTAATATAGTTCGCATTTATTCTTTTTTTACTGTGAGGGCTGACATTATAGTTAAATGAATTCTGGCGACAACAAAAATAAATTAGAAACAAAGAACTACTTCTATTAACCCTCATAAACGGTATTTTTGTCTACATGCTAACGATGATAGAATCAGGAACGAAACAAAATATGTAACAGGAATCAGTGCAAAGGAAGCTTTATTGCTGCATGGCTTACACTGGGATAACGGGATATATGGACATATATTCGAACATGCTTACATACATATATACATACATATATACATACATAAATGCATACATACATATATGTGTGTGCGCGAATGCAAGTATGTGTGTGTGTGTGTGTGTGTGTGTGTGTGTTTTGAGATACACACATCTATGAGATACGTACATACTTTATCGTTTTCAGTGGAAATTATTCCATGTTGTACGACAAACATACCCCTTTGAATTAAGGCAGAGGACATGCTTCAGCCATCCTTACACTTTCTGACTTTTGACTTTCAATCATAATTATTATGTGAAATAATAATTATTTCGTAGCGAAATCTTTTGATTCCCATTTCGAAGGAACCTTGCATCGCAAAATTGCGCAGCGGACTTCTTAAAAAGGTGATGGTGTCTGTCTTTTTACCATGCAGTCCATCGAACCATGACACAGACTCTTTGTAACTTAGTTGTAATAGTAACAGTCATAATCAATAAACTTGTCGAACACGTTGAGACTCTCTTCTTCATCTTTGCGAATATTATGGATTTTTTACAACCAGATATAACGAGTATCAGATACATGTATCACTCATCAATGATCTTCCGTTGTCCTTACCTTTTGACTGTGTCTGACACATGAATATTCTTTCAAATCTGTCCGTATGTGGGCTCCCTCCATTTCGCCTCTTTTGAGTATTTTCTCTTTCGCACAACTACTTCGTTCTAACGACGGTTTTGTTTCTTCATAAAGCACACGCTATCCTACATTTGAAAATCCTTTGAGCTCCGAATTCAGTTTTGATCCTAACACATTATTCTGTATATCAAGAATATAGTGTTATGTAAAAAAAAATTACCTCAGTTTACCCACTCAGTGAAACGTCAACCACCTGCATTTAAAACACCTAACAACAAATCAACACTGTTTTATGTGCCCTTTAAGTTGGAAAGAGAATATTACATGACTGTACCGATATCGGCTTTTGTCAATATCGTAAGATTACGATCACTGCAGAAATCTGGAAGACAATTTTGGGTGAAATATACTACCACATATTAACTCGCGGAATTCTGTTCTTGATTCGACGGTCATTCGGAATGCTCACAGCAGCTATATTCCTACCTTTCTATGTCACGCTGGTTAGACCCATATTGGAGTACGGGATTCAAGCCTCTTCTCCTTATCTCCTCAAAGACATACATCATCTCGAAAGAGTCCAGAAGCTGGCTACCCGCATGGTTCTTGGTCTGAAGCATTTGTCTTATGAAGAAAGGCTGAAGACGCTCGACCTCTATTCTCTAGAAAAACGCCGACGCCGTGGAGATCTCATTCTTGCTCACATCATAAGCGGAATGTGTAACCTCTCGAAAGAGCTGTTCTTCACTCCTGCTCCAGAGTGTCGGCTGCGGGGTCACTCCGAAAAGCTCTATCTGCGACGATTTCATCTCAATCGAAGGAAAGGGGCTTTCTCCGTCCTGGTTGCGGATCCGTAGAATAAGCTGCCAGACGAGATGGTGAAGATGCCGACGACCGCTCGGTTCAAGGTCTCCCTTGACCTCAAGTGGCCTGAACTCTTTACATGAACACCACCCTGTACATAACTCCATGTCCCCCTACATGGCCTTGCTTTTTGCTTTTTGAGCCAAAAAATTAACTAACTAACTCTTGTCAATTAGAGCCTCACATTCACTACTCAGCCATATTACTACTGAATTGTTTCAGAACCAGACAGTACTTCACTCGATAACAACTAGATACAGTCTGCATAAATCAAGTCAGACGAATGACGATGCCACTCTCCAATACAATCAAGCCATTGCCCTATATAGTGTATGCTCTCTGATTCTGCGATCAGAGTAACGATCTTCTTAGCTAATGGAAACTACCAGTTGTACTCATTTCCTTTCGACTCTTACGTTCGTCTCATCAAAGTTATGTCTAACTAACAGACTGAACCCTGAGTACTATGTCGAAATTCTTTTCACAATTGTGGAAATATAGAATTCTCTGAAATTATACATACTGCAGAGTTGAACTTGCTAACATTTAAGATGAATTTGAGCTACTTGGATCCTATCAGTCTCATAGGGTTTACAGAGGCTGTGGGCACGGTGCATTTCTTCCAGCCAAGCTAAGTGTATATATTTACGAATATATATATATATATGTGTGTGTGTGTGTGTGTGTTCGTGCGCGCGCGTGTTTTGCAAGATTCTTGATGTGAAGTCGAGCTTTGAAACAAATATTGTTGTATTTGGGGATTGTCATGTTGCCAATTTCGCCAATGAAAGCACACGCACTAGATATTCGGTGCACACTTGCTTCAACTTTATTTCATATTAATTGTATTTCAGCCAAATTTCTTTCGTCACACTTCTGTGACCTCATCAGTAGTCCTTTGTTCCCTTTTTTCTTCTTTGAGTCTCTCCATCCTAACGATCTGCTACTTTGTATTCTTCCTGTATGTGTCTTTATTTGTGCATGCGTATATCTATGTGTGTCTATGTTTAGAAAGTGTGTGTGGGGGAATGTGTATGGAACCAGCATTCTCATTATCCCAGTTTATTCATGTTCATATAATTTAATTTCATCTATTTTATTTTTTGCCTTTGTCTACTTAATTTTTCATTTCATCTTTTATTTTGTATTAATTTAATTTATTATATTTTGTTTATATATTGAATTATTTATTTCCATTTATTTATCAATCTATTTTATTAGTTTCATATTGTTATTAGTTTATGGGATCTTATTCTGTCATAGGCTGAGATGTGTGGGGTGGGGCTAGTGTTCCATTCTAGTTTTCTATTTAGGCAAAGATTTATCTTCTATTATGTGTGTAGCTTCCGTAATTTTTCTAAGCGTAGCGTCTGTTCTAAGTGTGGACAAGATTTTAACTTCTATGTTGTTGAGTGGACCCCCGTGTTCGATTTGCTTGCGGTTCTATTAATAGAAACTCCCCTACTGTAGGCATTGTATTATATGTAGATTTAGCCCATAAACAAACTGTTAAGCTGGGAATGTATTCTATAGAACAAGATGTACAGAGAGACAGTACAGAAACAAGACAACGAGGTACATAGGGGTGACAACCCGGAGCATAGAAGAGAGGTTAAATGGACATTAAAGGGAACTCAAGGAACAGAAGGGCTCACGGGTTCTATACTAACACACCGAGCGGGAACACGGAGCTCACTCAACAGCATAGAAGTTAAAACATTGTCCACGCATAGAACGGATGCTAAGCTTGGACAAATTACGGAAGCTACACACATAACAGAAAATAAACCTAGCCTGAATAGAAAACTAGAATGGAACTTTAGCAAACAGCCCCCACACGGCACAGTCTATGACAGAATAAGATCCCCATAAACTAATAACAATATGAAACTGATACAATAGTATATTGGATAATAAATATCCAATATACTACAGGAGGTATATCTATTTATGTAGCAATCAATAGCACAGTTAGATAATAGGTATAAGTGGAGTTAAACAACAGTATCCAGTATTTATAAGGCAAGGAAGAAAATGGAGAAGATATTTAATTGACAAACATCATCAAGAATTATTTATTAATTACAATCATAAATAGATCTTGCTGATGTTTGTCAATTAAATATCCTCTCCATTTTCTTTCTTGCCTTATATATATGTGTGTGTGTATACACATATGTGTTGGCGTGCGTGCATGTATGAGTGTGTGTATGTCAGTGTGTGTGTGTGTGTGCCTATGTATGTGTGTATGTATGTATGCATGTATTATGTACGAATGTAGCATTTACGAAGCTTAACAATAGAATATGGGCTGATCGGGGCAGAGCGTTTATATGACTTACTTACAAATGGCTCTGGCGCATTCTTCTGAAACGCGCACAGTGTACCGTAGACATCCTAATTTGCTCGTGCGCTTTCATTAAAAAAATATATGAGGTACATATTCAACATCATCTGGCAAAATAAAACATTGATGCGGAAGCCCTTGCAAAAGGCGGGATACCCTAGCACATCAAGTTATATATTCATTCAGTTAGGTTGAGTGGAACAGGCTACACGTACGTAAGTTAAAAGGCTTCTAAAGCAGCTGTTTTATGGTGATCTTGGCACTGGAAAGTGTCCTCAGTATAATCCAAGAAAAAGATGCAAAAACTGCATAAAAGTCAACCAGAAGAAAGCGCAAATCTATGTAAAGGGCTAGGATCAACTAGCTGTGTGAACGTATGCATATATATATATATACAAGCATATATATGCTGTGAACATTTAAGTGAGCACAAATGGGTGTTAAAATTAAGAAAATTCCATTACCATGTTAAAGACTAGACAAAATTTTATAGAATATTTGAATTCTGTGGATCAACTGTTTATGACGGAATTTCAGTGAATGGAAGCGGGAAAGTATATTGTAAATGAATGCTGTTTCTTGCAATATCCAAGATTTTTTGTGTGTTTCCAGGATCATAATGTGCAAGGTGCGATTTTCATGTTCTTCGTTCATCCATTGTTAGCATAATTCCAATTCAAGTATCGCAAATGTATCCTACCAAAAGTCATTCCTGTATCAACTTAGAGTAGCTAAAACATCATAATTTTGCGTATAAGATGATATAATATCATGCAAACTAATATCTTCTTAGAAATCCTGAGATTCAATTTATAATACACACTGGTAGAAAACCGACCCCTGGGCGGTTTTCGTTGGCATGTGTTTTGCTCATATTGATATTATATATACATATAGTTATGATACATAAAATAGAGTAAATTGACAAGATGCTCATGAATTGAACAAAGACTCAGTTATAGTTTATTCTGTAATCAGTAAAATGATCCATGATACATCTAAATATGACAATAATGAAAATTGGAAAAGTGATTAAACTGTCAGGGGAGAATGTCCACGAATCTTCACTTGAGTGAATTTGAAAATAGATGTCCTGGTGGGAACTAATGAATAACATTTACTAATACGAAGAGTTGAGTTTTGTTCAATATTGTTGTTTCGTTATATTCCCTTATAGACGTCTTAATTGTATTTTAGTGTCCCTTTCCTAGCAATAAAGAAGAAACTTAAATACATTTCAATTAAAAGAGAATAATGAATGCCTCACATCACTGTACAAATGTTTTGCAGCAAATGGACTCTTTTCATTTATCCCGGATAATATTTGTATATTTTCTGTTCTCGGCGCTCTTGATAATGCAACATACATCTGACCATGTGCGAAGAATCGTGTTGAGAGATGATATTATTAACTAAATAATTTCAAGGTGGTACCCCAGCAGAACCGCAGACTAACCCAGTTTGAAAACTTAATTCTATTAGATGGGGATTATTGCGCTTGCACTACGTTATACTTTAAAAAATAATTTAATCACATGTTTTCTTATATTATTTTCGCTTTATTACATTTTTACGAACGCGAAGAAAAGTTATTTGTTTACATATGGAATTCAAACGGAATTTGAGATTTAAAACAGAAGCGAATCTTGTAATATTAAGCCTTATAATTTATTTTTAATATACAGATAGACTTTATAGTTTAAAAATTCTTTTAATATTCATTTATAATTTCTTCAAAGTGATATGATTTTTTTAATAACGTGGGAAAAACAAAAATAAACTGGACACAGTCTCGCACTTCTTTAATCATTATAGTATAGACGACATTGATGTTGTCATACATAGTTCAAAGAGTAAATGTTTTTGAGGTCAATTTTTCCGCTCAAAGTAATACATTTGTTTATATATATTCTATAAAATAATGCTATTATGTTTCTGTGCATATACTTTAAACAGGTTATTGAGGATTCACAGTGTATGTTAAAATGTCTCAACTTATACTGCGTCTGTATCACTGAATAAACATAAAAGAATATGACTTTGCAGATTCCAAGCGTTAATGCAGTTTTGTGTAGTGAATTGCTTTCAATCAACATATTAGATGTTATTGATGCATTAAAGTAAATGTGTGTATATATATACATATATAGATAGATATATAAATATAATAACAATAATAATAATAATAATAATAATAATAATAATAATAATAATAATGATGATGATAATATTAAAAATAATAATAATAATAATAATAATAATAGTAATAATAATAATAATAATATAATAATAATAATAATAATAATAATAATAATAATAATAATGACTTGATATACACAGCAGCCACTGCAGCCACATGACTTGATATACGCAGCAGCCACTGCAGCCACAAAAGAAGCTGGATACTCACCCAAACCCGCCCAAACAGGAGTACCACCACCCAAACAAACCCTGTGGATAAATAACATCCAAAACAAAATAAAAAAAAATTAGAAAAGACCTGTCGATTCTTAATGAAATCAGCAAACAAGCAACGCTACTGAGCAACAAAAATAGAACAACAATGCTCCGCAAATATAACATCACAGAAAAAGATTTGCCGGAGATAAAAGAAAAGCTGAAGCAAGATATCCTTGCCAAAGCTCAAAGGATCCGCCGGTACGAGAAACGCCAACGCTTCTTTGAACAGAACAAAAAGTTCAACTCCGACCCCAAAAAGTTCTACCAAGAACTGGGCAAAAATAAAACAGAAGTCACTGCAGCACCAACGGCAAAAGAATTGGAAGAATTCTGGAGAGAAATATGGTCGGCGAACGAACAGCCAAAAAAAAAGGAGTATGAAAATGACAAACTCGGCATCTGAACAACTTTGGACCCCCATAACAACTGGAGAGGTCACCCAGGCACTGCAAAAACTAAGCAACTGGAAGGCACCTGGGCATGACAAGATCCCCAACTTCTGGTTGAAATATCTAACAGGAATGCACAAAAAGCTGGCTGAAAACTTTAACAGCATACTAGCAGAGCCAGAGACAATGCCTGAATGGTTCACGAAGGGGAAAACCATCTTAATTCCCAAATCATATGAAACAACAAAACCAGAAAACTACAGACCAATAACCTGCCTCCCTACTATGTTCAAGGCATTTACTGCAGTGATATCGCAAAGGCTGAACGAGCACCTGGACGAAAACAAACTGTTCCCAGAAGAGCAGAAAGGATGCCGCAAAGGCTCATATGGCTGTAAAGATCAACTAATGATTAATAAAGCCGTAACTGAAGACAGCCACAGAAAGAAGAAAGGCCTCAGTATGGCCTGGATTGACTACAAGAAGGCGTTTGATAGTATCCCCCACACATGGATCCTCGAAACACTAGCCATTAACAAAGTAGCACCAACAATCATAAAATTCATAGAGCACTCTATGAATAAATGGCAAACAGTCCTACACCTCCAAACAAAAGAGGGACTCATGAAAACCAAAGACATCCCCATTAGAAGAGGAATATTCCAGGGAGACACGCTCTCTCCACTCCTTTTCTGCTTGGCACTGTCACCTCTATCTGATATGCTAAATAGAACTGGATGCGGACATAAATGTTACGGCAAAACGATCAGCCACCTTTTATATATGGATGACCTAAAACTATACGCTGCAAATGGCAAACAGCTGGAAACACTATTAAAGACAGTTCATGGATTTACCAAAGAAATAGATATGAAATTTGGATTAGAAAAATGCGCCAAAGTAACCATGAAAAGAGGAAAACTAGTTAAGAGTAACAACATCACACTAGATAAAACCAATGAAATAAAAGAATTAGACCAAAGCCAAACTTACAAATACTTAGGAATCCATGAACTAGATAAGACACAACACACACAAATGAAAGAGAAAATTAAAAAAAATATTATAGACGAGTTAGATCAATACTAAAAACAGAGCTCAATGCTAAAAACAAGATAATAGGTATCAACACTTTAGCTGTCCCAGTTATAAGTTAATGCTACAATATCCTTAACTGGACACGAAATGAACTGTCCAAAATAGATAAGAAAACAAGAAAAATACTGACAGGATCTAGGATGCATCACCCAAAATCTGACATAGAAAGATTATATATACAACGTATAGAAGGTGGTAGAGGCCTTATACAGCTGGGAAACTACTATAAAATAACCACCATAGGACTGCAAAAATACCTACTTCAGAAGGAAGGAAAACTGATCCAGATAGCAGCAAAACACGAGCAAAACAAAAAACTGTTCTCAGTATTTAAGGAAGCTGACAAATACAAACAAGAAATCATACCACCTAATAAACACAAAGAAGAAGATGATGAAGAAACAACAAAAGCTATAAAACAAATGAAATCCAAACTAAAAATAGAACAGCAACGAGCCATGATAAAACGATGGCAAAAAAAGCCCCTTCATGGTAAATACTGCACTAAACTAAACGCAAAAGAAATAGACAAAAAAAATCCCAGCAATGGTTGAGAAGCTCAGGACTCAAATCAGAGACAGAGGGATTTTTAATTGCAGCACAAGACCAAAGCCTCCCCACCAGAAATTACCAAAAACATGTAATGAAAAGAAATATTACAAGTAACTGCAGAATATGTGGAGATGGACAAGAAACAATAAATCATATTATCTCTAGCTGCCCAGTCCTGGCTAAGAAGGAATATATTCACAGACATGACAGAGTTGGAACCTACATACTTTGGAAGCTATGCCAACATTATGGAATAACAACAGAAAAAAGATGGTATAGGCACACACCAGAAAAGGTCACAGAAAACGAGAAAGCAACCATACTCTGGGATATGCCGATACACACAGATAGAGAAATTAAGGCCAACAGACCAGATATAGTTGTCAGAGATCATAAAGAAAAAAAATGCTTTCTAATTGATGTATCAATACCGGCACATGACAACGTGTCTCTAAAAGAAATGGAGAAACTCTCAAAATACAAAGACCTGGAAATAGAGGTAACTAGAATGTGGAACCTGAAAACAGAAACAATTCCTATCATAGTAGGTGCATTAGGCATGGTAAAAAAATATTCAGACAAATACATAACAAAAACACCAGGACTTACAAACACATATAACATACAGAAAATTGCACTACTAGGCACTGCACACATCCTACGCAAAACACTTTCCATACAATAACCATCAGAGCATCACAACAAATCACAGCACATACCCAAGGCACACAGAGCTGCGCTCGGTAGTGAAGTGAAAGCACGCTATAAAAATAAAACTACTGAATAATAATAATAATAATAATAATAATAATAATAATAATAATAATAATAATAATAATAATAATAATAAAGACGTTTAAGATGTAAGAACGATAAAACAGTGCTCCGAAATCTATCCACAAACATCGAAGAGAAAGATATCGTATGGAGCCAAAAATTTACTAACACAGGACTGGACTATATCCGAGTAAGTAATACTCATTGAAATTTATTACTATTTTCGAAACGAAATGATGTATTTTAACTCGATATCATCTCCACCTCTAACACAACACATGTAAACATGCGTGGGACTTTACGATCTATCAACACCAGATCATTCCCGACCCCAAACACCATGTACAAAGGAACTACGAAGAAATTAAATACCACCGATATTATTCAACCCAATAATAACAATCGGGAGGTACGTACTTTAAACTTACAACACAAAATATACGAAAAACTACACGTGCAAAACAATGTGACAACAGAAATGAACCCTACGAAAATGACGACCGTCAAAATAATGGGCCAGACGTTGTTCCTCATGTCCCGCAAATAAAACCCAAAAGACATAAATGGACACGTGAGGAATACATTTCTATCTTACACGCTTACTTCACAGCATTGCTCTACCCAAAAAATGAAAACACAACAACACACACATATAAAATATAGAATGAAAATAACATAAATATAGACTTGGATAAAGCAATGAACCCTAATAAACTAGCAAATATACATCCTCAACGCAAAAAAATATCAGAAATAGAAATAGAACGTCTAAAAGAAAAAATACATCAGGAAAATGTAGATAGAAGCCACACAACAATGCCCAATAATATAAACACTGAAACAGTAAAACACGAAGACAAACGTAACATTCCAAACAAAAACGATGTAAACAAAAAAACAACAAACCCAGACCGTAAGGATGCATAATAATACACGACAAACAGCAAGCCAAAACATGACAAACAAACATACGAACGTAAAAAAAAGTGACACAAATGTAAAACCTGGAAACAACGAAGGGGAGCCTAATGATTATGATACTATAAAAAGTAGAATAATCAAAGAACTGAAAAACACAGATCTCAAGTTGACCACCGACCAAAAATCAAAATAGACGAAACAACAACATCAATTATAAGCAGCATAAACCTAGCCGTCACGGAACTAATAGCCACTGAAACAAAAAGCGATATCACTAAGCTAAATGACTTAGTATACGCAGCAGCCACTGCAGCCACATAAGAAGCTGGATACTCACTCAAACCCATCTAAACAGGAGTACCACCACCCCAAAAAAACCCTGTGGATAAATAACATCCAAAACAAAATACAAAAAATGAGAAAAGATCTGTCGATTCTTGATGAAATCAGTAGACAATCAACGCTACTGAGCAACAAAAAGAAAACAAAAATACTCCGCAAAAAAAACATCACAGAAAAAGATTTACCTGAGATAAAAGAAAAACTAAAGCAATATATCCTTGCCAAAGCACAAAGGATCCGCCGGTACGAGAAACGCCAGCGCTTGTTTGAACAAAACAAAAAGTTCAACTCCAACCCCAAAAAGTTCTACCAAGAACTTGGCAAAAATAGAATAGACATCACTGCAGCACCAACGGCAGAAGTGGAAGAATTCTGGAGAGAAATATGGTCGGCGAACGAACAACCAATAAAAATGAGTATTAAAACAACTAACTCAGCATCTGAGCAACTTTGGACCCCCATAACAACTGGAGAGGTCACCCAGGCACTGCAAAAACTAAGCAACTGGAAGACACCTGGGCATGGCAAGATCCCCAACTTCTGGTTGAAATATCTAACAGGAATGCACAGAAAGCTGGCTGAAAATTTTAACAACATACTAGCAGAGCCAGAGACAATGACAGAATGTCTCACGAAGAGGAAAACCAACTTAATTCCCAAATCAAATGAGACAGTAAAAACCAGAAAACTACAGACCAATAACCTGTCTCCATACAATCTACAAGGCATTTACTGCAGTGATATCGCAAAGGTTGAACAAGCACCTAGACGAAAACAACCTGTTTCCAGAAGAGCAGAAAGGATGCCGCAAAGGCTCATATGGCTGTAAAAATCAACTAATGATCAATAAAGACATAACTGAAGACAGCCACAGAAAGAAGAAAGGCCTCAGTATGGTATTGATCGACTACCGAAAGGCGTTTGATAGCATTCCCCACACATGGGTCCTCGAAACACTAGCCATTAACAAAGTAGCACCAACAATTATAAAATACATAGGACACTCTATGAATAAATGGCAAACAGTGCTACAGCTCCAAACAAAAGAGGGACTCATGAAAACCAAATACATCCCCATTAGAAGAGGAATATTCCAGGGAGACACGCTCTCTCCACTCCTTTTCTGCTTGGCACTGTCACCTCTATATGATATGCTAAATAGAACTGGATGCGGATATAAATGTTACGGCAAAACGATCAGCCACCTTTTATATATGGATGACCTAAAACTATACGCTGCAAATGACAAACAGCTGGAAACACTATTAAAGACAGTACATGGATTTACCAAAGAAATAGATATGAAATTTGGATTAGAAAAATGCGCCAAAGTAACCATGAAAAGAGGAAAACTAGTTAAGAGTAGCAACATCACACTAGATAAAACCAATGAAATAAAAGAATTAGACCAAAGCCAAACTTACAAATACTTAGGAATCCATGAACTAGATAAGACACAACACACACAAATGAAAGAGAAAATAAAAAAAGAATATTATAGACGAGTTAGATCAATACTAAAAACAGAGCTCAATGCTAAAAACAAGATAATAGGTATTAACACTTTAGCTGTCCCAGTTATAAGTTAATGCTACAATATCCTTAACTGGACACTAAATGAACTGACCAAAATAGAT
>NC_043012.1:46445279-46457779 GCF_006345805.1 Octopus sinensis
TTGTGCTTTCTATTGAATATATAAGGTATCTATCAGGTGATAAGGGCTTATTGGATTATAGAATTGATAAAAGAGGGGTAGATGTTATATACTGTGACATCAATATCCATATCACGAACTCATTGTAAATCATTCTAAATGTATTTTATAACAGATCTTTTTTTTTATTTTTCAGTATTATGGGGTTGTTATATCCCTCATGCAAATGGCATCTCATAGGCTCTCATTAACATACACCAAATGGTCTGATCTATGTGTGACATATACAAATTACGACATAAATCTCAGCTTGCCATTAAGTACTTCAAAATGTTATTTTGTAGGATATATCACATTCAATATCTTATATAACCAAAGAGAAAGTGGCAGATAGATGTACGTGTGCTTGTCCATGTTCAATCTGCATGTTTCAGATTTATGCTGCAGTTTCACTCACAGGGCCATGGTCGGCCCGAGGAGACACTTGCCCCAAGTACTATGCAGTGGAACTGGACCTGAAGCCATATCGTTGGGAAGTGCGTTTCTTACCATACAGCGACGGCTATATATATATATATATATATATATATAAACGATGAATAGCCTACGCGTAAACCACTGGTTTGTTTTGTTCTCTTACTTTATTATCATCTTATAATCATCTCATAATAACGACCTTTATGACTCGTATTACTACCTCAGTCAATCTAAATGTATATATGTGTCACTACCTGTCATAAATAGCCTTTTTCTATTTGCAATATGCATTTTCGTTGATTTTTCATATTTTACCCTTACATTTCCATGTGTATTTTATATTTTCTTTTCGTAACATATTTCTACTATATATATATATATATCTGGCAGAAACGGTAGCACGCCGGACGAAATGATTAGCGGTATTTCGTCTGTCGCTACCTTCTGAGTTCAAATTCCGCCGAGGTCGACTTTGCCTTTCATCCTTTCGGGGTCGATAAATAAAGTACCAGTTTCGCACTGGGATCGATATAATCGACTTAATCCCTTTGTCTGTCCTTGTTTGTCCCCTCTATGTTTAGCCCTTGTGGGCAGTAAAGAAATATATATATATATATATATATATATATATATAATATATATATATATATGGAGGCGCAATGGCCCAGTGGTTAGGATAGCCGACTCGCGGTCGTAGGATCGCGGCTTCGATTCGCAGACCGGCGGGCGTTGTGAGTGTTTATTGAGCGAAAACACCTAAAGCTCCACGAGGTTCCGGCAGGTGGGGGAGGGGATCCCTGCTGTACTCTTTCTCCACAACTTTCTCTCACCCTTTCTTCTGTTGGCCTGCTCGCTCAGCCAGCGAGGTGGCGTCATTTGAAGGCTAAAACAATGTGAAGTGCATTGTGACCAGCAGTGTGTAGCAACATCTGATAGCCTGGTCGATCACGGTGATATATATATATGTATATATATATATATGTATGTATGTATATGTATATCATATATGCTGTATATATATACCTTTTCCCATATAAATGTCCTGAAAACTCCTCACAGCCTTGGATCTGTTATCTCATTTTGTCTAATATATATATGCATGTTAATACACGACCCAGATTGGAATCCTCACTCGTATCACTATCGAGCCAAGAGTTCAACTACTCTCCATAGCACTTACTTAACCACTCTTTGGGACTTCTAGGTAGCAAAACCTCTTATATATATATATATAATATATATAATATATATAGATATATATATACGTAATATTTACTTACACAACTACATACATATATAATATATGTACTTACATATATACATATACACACAATATAGGTATAAGTATATATACTTACATATGTACATAATGCATATATATATATATAATATATATATATATATATATATATAATATACATATATGTGTATGTATGTGTGTGTGTGTAGAAAGTTGAAAAGTAACAGGCGAGTGGATGTGTACAAAAAGTAGGCCAAGGTAGAAATTGTTAAAATGAAGATAAGTTTAGTACCGGTTTCAGCTTTTGCGACGTTTTCAACTTAGAGTAAAGCACGAAAAACAAATTGCGGAAACATTAAATGAAATGTTTTTTTTTAATATTTGCACAGCTTTCAAATACGCGGGACATTTTCCTTTTTTCTTTTTTTCTGTCTTTTATTTTTGTGAAAACTTGGTACTAGTTGCTACTAGTTGAGATATACAGGTGCTTACATTTATCAAGTATTCACCCTGAATTATATATAATATATATATATATATATATATATATATATATATATATATATATATATATATATAATACACACACACGACCTATATATATATATATGTGTGTGTGTGTGTGTGTGTGTGTGTGTGTGTGTCTATATGTATATATATATATATATATATATATATATATATATATATATCTCAAATGGTTGTCTTATAAAACTATTCCGTACAGAGATTAACAGCTATACCATCATCAGCTGCCCCACGGATATCACTATGATGTCGACTCCCTTCAATCCGGGCGTGTCGACAGCACTAGAATAAGTGTTGTTTGGGAACAAACATACCTTAGATATCACCGCATTCATTCAATCTTAATTCTAAGAAGGATTAATCCTAACATTATTAATCAAACTACAACAAACAAATACATTTACCTTATATACAAAAACAAGATCGGTAAATTTATAATTCTACAAGTACACCTATATCTAACTCGTATTTTATCTAACTAAATAGCAGCCTAGTCATTGAAGTAATTCCTGAGTAGCTTGTGCTACATATTGTACACCGCATTTATCACAGCTAATCAAATAAATTGCATTGCTAGGTTTACAACTTAACTGTAAATTATTATAAATGATAAACCGCTTACCTGTAATCTTACCGCTAAAATATTTATCATCTACAAAAACATTACAACATAAACAATTCTTCATACCACATTTACTTACACGACTATTACAAACAGATATAGATATATATAGTTGCTATTTTCTTTATTGTAATATCTGTTAAGCCAATTTCTTCTTTACAGTTGCTATCTTCGGTTATCAATAACATACTCTAAACGGCTTAAATTAGAGACGAACAACTAGCTGCTAGGAACTTTTTAATGAGGGGCTGCCTAATTTAGTGGGCGTTAGATGGTATAATCCTTGTATAATGAGATGGTCCATTTACACTAGATTTACCTAGTGGTCTAGTTTAAAACGCTTCTAAACAGGATCAAAACTAGCAGCCATATTGCTGGTATAAGGTTGTAGGTTCCACCCTTGGAGAGAAGAAAAACATCTACAACACATGCATATCCATTTACTTAATTAACTTATCCTTATAATCCAACGTAACTACACATGCCAGGGGCCTGTCAACGGGATACTAAGTCCGCATTGCATCAAGGTATAGTATAATATATATCAAACGGATGGCTTATAAAACTATTCCGCACATACAATAGCAGCAATACTAATAATCTAAAACACCCCCATAATCAGCTTCCCCAAATAGATAACACTTTAACAAAATACAAATGAGAGAGAAAACTAAGGGGGAAGAGGTAAGGTGCTATAAGTCCAACACATTTTTCTTGGGGCTCGGGAATCTATCATAATGTTGGTAGATGGAGTTCACCAAAATATGCAGGCCATAATGGAAGCAAAGAATATATTTTCTAACCTGGTGCCTACGGCCTGCATATTTTGTGGAAGTACATCGACCAACATTATGATGGATATCCTAGCCCCCCAGAAACAGCTGTTCGTGTTATAATACCTTACGCCTTCGCCTTCAGTTTTCTTTGTCATTTATACTCTATGTAAGTTTGATCTATTAATATTAATATCTATATATCCATACTTAAATATTCATTGTCTGAAAGTTTTCAGTCTTTGTCTAGATTTTGCTTGCATGTATACATAGATACATACGTACATACGTACGTACGTACATACATACATATATACATACATATATACATACATATATACATACATACATACGTACGTACGTACATACATACACGCGTACGTACGTACATACATACATACGTACGTACGTACATACATACATACGTACGTGCATACATACGTACGTACATACTTGCATACATACGTACGTGCGTACGTACATACATACATACTTACGTACATACATACGTACATACGTACGTACATACATACATATATACGTACGTACTTACATACATGCATACCTACATACAACTACTTGGATTTTAGCTATGTGTCTATTAGTATGTCGATTAAAGCACATTCACCGTTTGGGCCGATACCGTTTACAATAGCGTTATAATTTTTACTGGATCTACGTCAGGAGTCTGCAGTGTTTTTTTCGATTAATTTATAGTTGATAAAGGAAGCGGATGGCGGATTTATTATGAATCATTAACCAGCATGAAGATCGTTTCGAACCATCCTGCATTTGTCCCATGGGCATAGGATATTGTACATCTGGACGCGTGGCATCAATCGATGCAGACTGTGTCAATTCAGGTGCTTGGTGTAGAAAAGGATATATCCCTAGATATACTGAGATCCCCTTCGTATGTTCTTCTGACTAAAAGAATAAGCATAGAAAGATAAAAACTGAAAAGAAAAGGGAATATAAATATATACATCAGCTTATGTATATAAACAAATACTTCTGTACGTGTGCGTGTCGACTGAACGAACATCCTAACGACCAGGCATCAATGTCTGACTGGGGTATCTAATACACTGCAGTACGCGAGATAACAGCTAGTTGTCCGCCTCTAATAAAACTATCTTTATAGATTACAACTACATAAAACAACATCCAATTGGAGACATGCGTGCGTGTGTCTATATATTTGTGTATGTCTATATATATATGTGTTCATATCAAAGAGTGGGTATATATTTTTCTTAATCTTAACTTGCTTCGACACGTTTTATCTTCTATCATTTATGATGTAAATTTATGTTGTATATTCAGGGTAAATTATAGTCAGCCCCATGCGCCGGAACAACCTCAAACTTATCCTACGCTCTGTCAATATACCAACGTACAACTAGCCAGAACTACAAGCCAAAGAAAATCTGAGTATATCTACAGAGATATCTTATTCTATGTTAAGCACCAGAAGTGACACAGCCTGCGCTGATTGATGCGAGGCAACCAGATGCACATGGGTAGTTCCAATCATGCAGAATGGGTCGAAATTATCGTCGTGCAGAATAAATCTTCATACTAAAATCTATCTTCCGATTCATTTATCAACTATGTATAGATACTCACATACATACATACATACATACATACATACATACATACATACATACATACATGGTGGCTGCACTCTCGTTATCGAGTATGGCCATTGCACGACGCTTAATCAATATTGTTATCGTGCAATGCCTGTGCAAGAAGATTTTTTTTTAAGTGAGGAAAGGCTGTGCACTGAGTCAATCCCACTCACTAAGCAGCAGCAGCCATAATCCGAAAAGAAGAACAAGTCAACATCATCGGTAACCACTGAGCCGCAGGTTTTATGTCGGAGTTATCCCAGTTACCTGAGTTACCTTCTCCTAGAAGGATGCCCTAACAAAAGCTAGGATTCCTTTACTCCCAATGGTTTAACCGCGCGATCGGGTATTCAGTCCGATTATTTTTTATGTCCCCGCGCATGATACAGCCTTAAGACATTTATTGGATGGCCGTTGACTCTCAAGAGTTCTTCCACCCTTTGACGGGCTTTGTTTTTCATCCTGCAGGGTGTCCAATAAACACCCTCCTCACCAAGCAAGCTTGGTGGGATTGGTGGTTTAGTCGCCAACGACCCGACCATGCAACAAGTTGTACTGGGTTACATGTTACCAGTAGCACTCGAAAGTGACCTGACATATACATACATACACACGTACGTACACACATACATATACATACATACATACATGCATACATACATACATGCATACAGACAGACAGACAGACAGACATATATACTCAAATACATACATACATACTTACATACATACATACATACATACATACATACATACATGCATGCATGCATATATATATATATTATATATATATTATATATATATATATATATATACAGTTCATTATATCATGAATTCATCTGATGAAAACGTATTCTTTGCAATGATGCAATGTATTTATTAATCAATTAAAGGATTTTGATATACACTTGTTTTTAGGCAATGTTATTTCTTAACTTTGCATCAAATATATTTAACATGGATAAAATTATACCAATATACTATAGTTTAATATGTAAACAAAGCGTTAGATAAATTTTGTTAAATAAATTGTGAAATAAATATTTGAAGAATGTTTCGTATGTCTTAGCCAACGTACTTATGATGTTTAACAAGTTTATATATTTTCTTCATGGATGAAAATAGAATTTTAACATCACTTTCTATTTTTTCAACATTTTTTTCGCCGCAGGCATCAGTTGGCAAGAGATTGACTCACAACTAACAGTTTTAAATTAAACTGTATGTAGTGGCTGATTTCTGATTCTAGTGAACACGTATCAATCTGTTATTAGGTTTAATTGTTTAAATATCAATTATACAATAAATAATATACCCTGTCACAAATACTTAGACATGTGCAGAAATATAAAGTAATATTCTCTAGTAGAAATGATTTTATGGATCAGAACCGCAGTTCAAACATAATATTGAGAAAACTAAATATTGTTGTCAATATTTAGTTTATATTTAGTAATAATGGAATCTGAAATAAGTCATTATAGATGAGAAGTCTAGGAGTATTCCTATACTCAAACTTCCATTTTTATAATAAAAAAATGAATGATACTTGCAGAATATATATTTTAATATACCAATTATATTTTTCCCATCCATTTTCATGGAATATATATCTGTACATAAGAAGAGCATTATTTGAAACAAAATGTGTTTTTATTATTTCGTATTGTTCAGATTTCCCAGCAGAGAATTTTTCTGCTCTTCCTTTAAAGCCAGTCATCTTTCCAGCTTCCTGATAAAATGTATGACATATATATAAGAAGATACACACGCAAACGCATACGCACACACAAACACACTTACACATTCACATAAGATATCTGCAAATACCAGCTGTGTACCATGGTTGTAAACGAGACGAATTTTGAAATTAGTAAACTCTATGCCGAAGCAGGGTACTTCCGTCAACTCGTCTAAAAGTTTCACACATATAAAATTTGTCAAAACTACCGATCAATAAACTTAGAAAATAGAGAGAATAAAAAGTCTATTGACTCATTACAATATGATAAATGAAAAACAATGAAGTACACTGAATGACTTGTGTTGTGAAATGGAAGTAGTGCAAAGGTCAGCGGAAACCTCCAAGTTTGCTGCACTCATGTCTCCAGCAATTGCTTTTGATTCTAATAGAAATCTCAATATTTTTTGTGGTGGTTGTGCTTGTTTCATATTGAGTTAGTGAGAAATTGCATAGCAAAAAAAAAGTAAGAAACAGAAATAAAAACAGACTATAGAAATGAGAATGTGACATGTTTATTGTCAAACTCTGTCGGTCGTTTTTAACAAAAGTTTGGAAAATAACAAGCAGATGTTGATTGATAAGATTTTCCGATATTCTGAATGTGTGATCTGTGTTAGAATAAAGAACGTTGCTATGCAGATCATATATGCCAAGCATTGGTCTAAGCAGATATATTTGGAAATGTATTATAGGAGAGAGTGATTTGTTTTTTAATGTAAAACTCTAAAGAAATGTCATGTAAATTATACAAGGGAGTAATACGTTCAGAAAACAAAAATAATCAGTATTTTCTTCATTTCTTTTGTTTACTGTCAGAAGAATCAGCTTTAAATCGTATCAATAAAACTGAAATTGTTTTTTGCCGCCTTCAGCATATGCCTCCATCATAAATAAATGAATAATAATCAGTCATTCTTTACCACTAACGTACCGTAGATTTATTGCAATCACCAATAAAGCCAAGACTCGATAAAGGCTCGATTCCAGTTGAATCTTTCCAACCATACATTGCGTCCAGGTCGAAATAACTATGTGACTGGAATCACATAGAGTTTGATTCCTATAAATTATAACTTACACATAAACAATATATTTATTTGAATGAGTTGCAAGATAAATATCCGTGGTGTTGCTGTGTATTTGATACAATGGATTCATGTGTATCACTGGTATGAGTCTGTGCACAAGATAGATTTTAGCACCTTTGATACACGGAAATAAATAACCGAAATTATGGGGATCAATACCCTCGTCTGATTTCCTTTTGTTTGTTATAAATATTTCAGTTACAAAGTTTCTAGGTTTGCGTTAACGCAGAGGTGGGTGATTCCTGTGTTTACAATGCCATTGGTAACGAAGTAAAGGATACAAATATCAATTACTTAAAGATTAGGTAAGACAGACTATGGCTATAATTCATGGAGCATGTTGAAAATGTATATATTAGCCGCAGAGTCAGCATTTATGCCAAAAGGTAATATTTATCCCCACTTAAATATTCCTCTTTAACCGTGAGAACATCCACGCTTCAGTCGGGGTAAATAATTAACTCTGAGATTAGTATTCTTCCGTGAGCGATAAATACATCTATCATTATTTAAATTCCAAGTTTGTGACTTCATTAAAGTGTTTCATTAAATGCAGTATTTACTTTCGGTGCATCTAAGCACCCTTTGGTATTCTGTCGTTATTGATCATATATATATATATATATGTGTGTGTGTGTGTGGATGTTTATAACTGGACGTTAGCCTTCGATTGCTCGAGAAAGGTCACTTGGTGTTGCAGTTTCATGTTGGTATATCAGCGACAACAATTACTTAGAAAGTGCAAGGAAATCGTCCACGTGGAGGGCAAGAAAACGGTCGTGTAGTTGGGTATAAGAAAGGGTGGTAGGTGTGCGCTCTCTAGGAGGATCGTACCTCTCAAAGGTTGTAGTATGCAGAGCCACTATCCTATGGCATTCCTAGGCACTATACGGGCATTACAGCCAATGACTTCAAGGTTGCATACTCCCGGCACTGTCTGCACCAAGGTCACCGTCAACAACTAACCACCATTAACAGCACCGTATATCCCCATGAACTGCAAATTACTAAACCCGAACGCTTCTTCACACTTTCACCGCTTGTACATAACCACACGAGTATATATGCAAACGCACTCCGTAGACGTGAGTGTGCGTATGCATCTGCTCACAGTATACATGTGCATGGATGTGCGTACACTGGCATACATGCAAGCGCTTGCTTGCCCATGCACATGAGGACCCTGGCGTGTTCATGAACTTACACGTATACACCTATATATGCGCGTGCGCATTTGCATGTGCGTGTGTGCATATGTGCATATGGATAAAAATGTGCACGAGTGTGTGTGTGTGTCCATATATATATATATATATATATATATATATATATATATATATACGTGTGCATTCGTGTGTATATGTGTGTGTTTTTTGTGTGCATGTGCCAGCGCAAATATGTGAACATACATCTACACACATATGCACACTTGTTAAACACGAATACACGCACACAAATATGCGGGCATATACATGTACACATATACGTATATACTCCAAACATCTACATTTCGTTCCTATTTCCCGTCAACCAACCACGCGACCAAACGTCTGTCAATCACGCGGACAATTTTCTGTTCACCATGCTGTATTTTCTAAGTAATTGTTTTCGCTGAAATACTAACATCAAACTGCAACACCACGTGACCGTTCTCGACCATTCGGAACTTAACTTCAAGTTATAAACATTGACTCTCTTCAATCAAAGTCTCATTCAGACAACTGATGGTCAATGACTAGCGACATGCTTGAAACTCAGTTTACCAAGTACTTTAACTGTTTGCTCCCAATAACTTCGTTCGTTTGTCTACTCACTGATATATATATACTGCATAGAGAAGCAAAAGAAATTAAACAGGACAGGGGTAGACACGTGGGCTGGAGAGATGCTGTACAATTCACAGGATGTATGGTGAAAGTCTCCAGACATAAGACATTAAACAAGAACAATAATAAATCAATCTCAAGTGAAAAACGATCATATGATGCGTTTGATTATTCGGTAAAAAAAGAATGACATCTACACATACATACTTACATATATGTATGTATGTATATATGTATATATATATATATATATATATATATATATATATATATATATATATAATATATATATTATATATATATATATTTGAGTAATTGAATGAATTATCTTATTAAGGATAATTCGAAAGATAACCGATACCTGGGTAGTAAATTCACATCAGAAAGAACACCGTTGAAGCTACGTCCCTAGGACATAGACTACGTGTCTTTGTGCGGAAATTTGTATGTTTATTTTAAAATTGTAAGTATATGAAAGAATGGAGTTGAACGCCTAGTTAACAAATATCCTTTATTCTCGACATATGTTTCGAAGGCTGCATACTCCTAATTCCGAAGGAATAAGGAGTACATTATGCAGATTTCTCATCAGGAAAATAAAGGAACTTATGTCGACATCAAAATGCACAAAAATCTTTTAGCTGACCGCTCTCAAGGAGCCCATGACGATAATGAGTGTCTCTTCATAATGAGTGACGTCAGAGTGGCTGAATGTAGAAGAATCTAGAAGTTTCTAAAGGTTCAAGAGTTCAAACGAAGTAGGAGGATGGAGGCATAAGAATAGTAAGGTGAGAGAGTGCAGGTCAAAAGAATGGTGGGTTTAAATTATTTCTTTTGTGAATGAGTGCCTGTGTGTGTGACTGTAACTAACTGTCTTAATGTGTGTATGTGTGTGTCTGAATGCGTGATTGTGTTTGTGGATGGGTAGATGTCAGAAAACTGACAGCTATGAGTTGAAAGGTCTGTATCTGTGTGTTCGATTATGTTTACTGTAGGGAAGGGAAAGTAGATAGCGAAAGGGAGAAAGAATCGGGCGAGGTGAGAGGCAACGCAAGAATGGATAGTAGTAATTGGGAATATAAGAAAATCTTTTTGACTATTGGGGTGAAATATAGGAAAAAAAATTTTTGGGAAATCGAGGGGTTATCTATATTAGTCACTATTTATATGAGTGAAAGGTGTGTCTTTTCCAGTGTAAACACCTGTAGGATCTTTCGACGATTGTGTTTATTAAAGGGCCTTTGGCGAACAAAATATGAAAAAGTTCGGAATTACAGATGCCACAAAATGTTCTGCCTTTATCAAACGGGAAGGACACCGACAAAATGGACCATTCGAGCTTGAACGTAGTGTTATTGTTCTTCAGACACCAGACTAATTTGCTTAGCCCCGTGCTGTGTTGCTTTCTCTTTTCTCTGAAAGTGGAATAATGGTTGGAGATCCTTTGGGCTAATTTAGAAGAGGTTGCGCCAATATAGAAGTAGACATCGGTTCCAGAAGAGATTTTGCATTGGTAAGTGGTGTTTCTAATTTTGGAATTTTTGGATAAGAACTTTAATCTGTTGGGGTTGGTTTCCGATACTAAGACATAGCTTTTATTGTTGTGATAGGTGTAAAAATTTTTGCTGGCTTTGGCCACGATAGTATTCATCTTATTATCATTACTATTAGTCGTAATATCGTTGGCAAATTCCCTGGCTATAGGAATGCTGCGATTGTTATCATCAATAGTGTAACTGTTATTAAGAATGCTGGTACTATTACTGTTAATAATCACTGTTAATAATCTGGCTAATGTTATTATCATTATTACTATTGCTAACGCTAATGCTGCTATGAATGTTGCTAATATCCATACTACTTCTATTATTATTATTAATGTATGTTACGTTGGAATGGGTAAGGGTGGTGTCGCTACACATGGGTGGAGAGACCCTATTTAGCAGCTTATTATTGTGGGAAGCTATTATCTGCGAAAGATTTTTAGTATTTGAGAATGCTATTCTTACTTTCTGCGAATTTATAGTGGAGTAGTATCTAGAATTCCTAGGAAAATTCTTAGTAACGGCTTCACGGAATTGTAAAGGGAGATTAGACCTGATTTGTCCCCCGAAAGGAATCACAAATAGGATATAGTTTTTTTTTTGTTCTTGGAATGGCTGAGAGTGTTGACATTTACATTAAAGGGTATATTTCTGTGTTGTAGAATGGGTTTAGGTTTACGCTGGCCTCCCCTGGTCCGTAAATTATTATTGTAAAATATATTTGTGTCGCCGTTGCTAGAGCTGAAATCACTATTTATGTTATTTATATTATTATTAGAAGTTATCTTATCTTGATGGGTAGATCTTTGTTTAGGATGGGCCGGATCGATATATGATAAGTTTTTTGTGCATTTTGATGTCGACATAAGTTCCTTTATTTTCCTGATAAGGAATCTGCATAATGTACTCCTTATTCCTTCGGAATTAGGAATATGCAGCCTTCGAAACATATGTCGAGAATAAAGGATATTTGTTAACTAGTCGTTCAACTCCATTCTTTCATATACTTATAATTTTAAAATATACATATATATATATATAT
>NC_043012.1:46462779-46507779 GCF_006345805.1 Octopus sinensis
CATATATTTCTTATACTTATTTTTAAAAAATCTGCATTATGCATTTTTATCAGCGGACGAGTGTATGTCGATTATGAATATATGCGTGAATTCTAATCATTTCAGAGTTGAGGATAGGGTTATCAAAATTAAAGCAGCAAATAAGAATATATTGATTTTCATTAAAAAAATACATACATACATATATATATATATATATATATATGTAAACGTTCTATATATGTATATAAATGATGGATTTGTACATATATAACACATAGAAATTAGGTGAATCGCAAACTTTTACCAGTGTAAAATGTATTCAGAAAAGAAATAGATAGATACAGAGCTAGAGATATTAAATATGTATTTTGTGTAAATATGTATGTTTTAAAGAAAATAAAAGCAATGTAAAAAGAAATGGGCAACTAAGAAATCAATCTTGAATTCAATAACGTAAAATATGAAACATTAGAAATCAGACTATAACAGGAATTTAAGTAATATAAAAATTTAAGGAATGTGAATTAATCTCTGTGTGGTGTGTGTATGAGTGGGTTTATGTGTGCGGCTGTGTGCCCGCGTGCGTGTTTGCAGTTCTTTTTTAGAATATCTCAACGCACCGAAGCACACACGTAGACCTATAAATAATAGCATCTAAATATTGTGTTTCTGTGTGTGTGTGTGTGAGTGTGTGTGTGTGTGTGTGTGTGCTTGTGTGTGTGTGTGTGTGTGTTTACACAGGCACATATGTGTCCAGATTATTACACATTTTTCATATAAAATTTTGCGTGCAAACATACAGATAACAACCGTTCGATTAAGTAAATACCTACGTATAAATAGAAATTTAAGAACTTTTCTGATTAAAACATATGTATACGCTGATAAACTTCTGCGATTCTATCTTTATAATTGTAAGGGGTGTATTTCGTGTATGCGGCGGAGGTGTCAGTTTACTGTAAATATCTTGTATCAATATATATGCAAAATATTTCTCCATCAGTAGAAGAACACAATACACTTTTTTAAGTAATACAAACCTTTCAATGAATTAAATTTAGATTTGTCTGAGGTGATGATTGTAATAATTTCTGTAGGAGTATGAGCAGAAAAATAAAAATATTGTTGTGACATATATATTTCATGGGGGTTTCTTGTTGATGTTATTACTAATAAGTTTGAAAAGAAAACCATATTCATATTGTTAAAGTATATAAATAAAAGTTCAACAATAAAACTCTGATGTCAGGTGATACTATAGAAATAGTAATAATTTAATTTTTCTTTCATATAACTCTGAATGTCCACATTGTTTGGCAAACAATGGTTTACATCTGGTAAGGCTTAAAGCAGATGTATTGTTGTAAAATATAAGTGGCTCAATAACCGTATAGCAAAATATATTTCGTTTTGGGATTTGGTTTGCAAGATTCTTTATATGAGTTCGTGTGTTGAAGCATATTCTTCTGTGTCTGGGGAGAGTCATTTTCTTTCTGTGCTTTATAATTTAACACACTCACCGCTAAAATTTCCACTTATTTCCTAAGTGGAAATTTTACCGGTGTGTGTGTTAAATTATAAGTCAAAAAAAGAAAATGACTCTCCCCAGATACAACAATATATATATATATATGTAAACGTTCTATATATGTATATAAATGATGGATTTGTACATATATAACACATAGAAATTAGGTGAATCGCAAACTTTTACCAGTGTAAAATGTATTCAGAAAAGAAATAGATAGATACAGAGCTAGAGATATTAAATATGTATTTTGTGTAAATATGTATGTTTTAAAGAAAATAAAAGCAATGTAAAAAGAAATGGGCAACTAAGAAATCAATCTTGAATTCAATAACGTAAAATATGAAACATTAGAAATCAGACTATAACAGGAATTTAAGTAATATAAAAATTTAAGGAATGTGAATTAATCTCTGTGTGTGTGTGTGTATGAGTGGGTTTATGTGTGCGGCTGTGTGCCCGCGTGCGTGTTTGCAGTTCTTTTTTAGAATATCTCAACGCACCGAAGCACACACGTAGACCTATAAATAATAGCATCTAAATATTGTGTTTCTGTGTGTGTGTGTGTGAGTGTGTGTGTGTGTGTGTGTATGTGTGCTTGTTTGTGTGTGTGTGTGTGTTTACACAGGCACATATGTGTCCAGATTATTACACATTTTTCATATAAAATTTTGCGTGCAAACATACAGATAACAACCGTTCGATTAAGTAAATACCTACGTATAAATAGAAATTTAAGAAATTTTCTGATTAAAACATATGTATACGCTGATAAACTTCTGCGATTCTATCTTTATAATTGTAAGGGGTGTATTTCGTGTATGCGGCGGAGGTGTCAGTTTACTGTAAATATCTTTGTATCAATATATATGCAAAATATTTCTCCATCAGTAGAAGAACACAATACACTTTTTTAAGTAATACAAACCTTTCAATGAATTAAATTTAGATTTGTCTGAGGTGATGATTGTAATAATTTCTGTAGGAGTATGAGCAGAAAAATAAAAATATTGTTGTGACATATATATTTCATGGGGGTTTCTTGTTGATGTTATTACTAATAAGTTTGAAAAGAAAACCATATTCATATTGTTAAAGTATATAAATAAAAGTTCAACAATAAAACTCTGATGTCAGGTGATACTATAGAAATAGTAATAATTTAATTTTTCTTTCATATAACTCTGAATGTCCACATTGTTTGGCAAACAATGGTTTACATCTGGTAAGGCTTAAAGCAGATGTATTGTTGTAAAATATAAGTGGCTCAATAACCGTATAGCAAAATATATTTCGTTTTGGGATTTGGTTTGCAAGATTCTTTATATGAGTTCGTGTGTTGAAGCATATTCTTCTGTGTCTGGGGAGAGTCATTTTCTTTCTGTGCTTTATAATTTAACACACTCACCGCTAAAATTTCCACTTATTTCCTAAGTGGAAATTTTACCGGTGTGTGTGTTAAATTATAAGTCAAAAAAAGAAAATGACTCTCCCCAGATACAACAATATATATATATATATATATATATATATATATACGAGATGCACAATTACTCGTACACGTACATAAATATATACACACGCACATTCCCTTTATTGTTTTCAGCGGGTCCAGTGGAAATAACATTTTAGTTGAGACAAACATTCCACTCACGAGTATCTTGAGTTCAAGAGCGTATAAGCGAATCTGTGAAGAAGGTAGTGCCTACTCTTATTTTTGATGCTGTCTTTCCTGTTCCATACAGCGTCTATGCTGTCAGTCTCGATGTGTCTCCTTATATATACATACATACATTAATATATACTTCAAGAGTTGGTATCGGTACGATATGTTTATTTATTTTAGTAGTTATTGACTTTAAGTGTCCCACCTAGCGTGTGGTATTTATGTGTAATAATGCCCTCTATATAATATAAATAAATATTTCAAGTGAAAAAAATTGATGGATTTTTTTCTCTTATGATAAATTCTTATGAAGATTTTATCCTATTTTTAAATTGTACATTAATATATGTATATGCTTGTGTGTATGAGCGTGGACTTGTATGAAATGCCCATATGTACACGCATACGCACGCACACATGTGTACATACAGAAAATCGTACATACTCTAAGGATGAGTACTAGGACACCAACACAACAACGTTCCACTGTTTTCTTATCTTGTGTATCAACGTGAGTAACCTTACATGAGAAAGGTAAACAAAATGTCGAATAGGCTGGTTATGTCTCGAACTGATGTTGCAGGAAGAAGTGCAGTGTAAGGTAGAATATCTGCGATCTCGAAATAAGCAGCAGGAGCCCCCTTTTTCTACGTAGTGAAAGGTTGCTGAAAGTCCGCATTGATAAAATCAGTGATGGGTTTCCTATGGCTAAAAAAACCCAGTTTTGTGTATAATTTTGTGGTTTTTACTAAACGGTTCTCACTGGCATATATTTTTTCTTGAGTTTACACAATGTTTGCATACTTTATGAAGATCCTATAATTTAACTTGATTGATGAGTGTGATACCTAAATAACATCGATATATTTGTTTCATAAATCATGTTTTGTCTTTCGTTTAGGGCTGTATATTCGTCCTATATGTGCGGTATGTACTTGTTATACTCTATTCTATAAACAAAAACAAAAGAAGATAGAAGAATATACATGTACTGCAAACATGTTTAAATCATTGAAAAGGCAAGTTATTAATGTGTAACGTAATCTGTGGAATAATGTAATCATATGGAATATGTTTTCTTTTGTAGGGAAAAACTGTGGAGAGATGGTAAAAAAAGAAACACCGTATTCGATTTCCGAGTAGTTGATTGCATATATGTCACCTGAACAGGGATAGTTTTATCGCTGTTGCCCATATCATCCATGCTTCAATAACTTCTGATACATTAGAAACTAGAGATAATAATACATTTTTTAATTAAACACCCTATCAACTCACTCTTATTCCTGGCCCATTGAATAAAATAGAACAAGAACAAAAGGATGGCAATGAACCTGATATCCACAATTGCATACGAATATTTGAAGAGTCAGTACAATAGGCAACAAACACTTGAGAATTTGCAAACGTTATTCATGGTTCCGGTAATATTTACCTCTTCAATATTTTATATGGAAAACAAATTTAAAGAATTGGGCTTCCAATCTCCACAAATCTCAACAAATTTCTAAGAAAACATGATTCTGGACACTCTAAAGCCTAGACCGTATTTTGCTACATAGGAATTGATATTAGATTTTTAAGAAAAATATTCAAGTGAATCACACGAAATAATATTTTTATTTTTTCCTTAACTTCATGTACCATAGGACAGTTGGAAGAATTAATTAGCCTAGTAATTGAACATTTGTGAATGTAAAAATATGCATATATTTGCGTCTGCTTTCTTTTGCAATTGGTCTACCAACAAGACCCATAATATTACAAATCTATTAAAATTTATATATTAGCAGCGGAGGCAGTATCAATACCGAAAGGTAATGTTTATCCCAACGTAAACGTGGATACCATGAAAGAAACAATCACATTGCCCTTTGGTGCAGACATGCACTCTTGTTGATATATCTCTTGTATGCACTTACTTGTCGAAACAGTTGATAATCGTCTCTGGACAGATACCAACTGCGTATCGATAGCGTACACATATCAGTTATATTTTACTCTGTCGGATTTCTTTATTAACTATATTTTCATATCTTTAAAAATTAATTTAGACATATTCGCATGGAAGATAGCAGTAACTTAATTAACCTCATTTTGTATATACAGCAATTAGAACAGAAAACTCCTTTTATCAATAGATTAGGTGAATGAAATCACTAGCTATTTACCATTGCAGGAGGGTTTTAATATTCTGCATAAAATGCTACAGCTATCGTAATATAAGTAAAATTTTAACTATCCTACATACAATAAACGATAAGCTTCCATAATATGATATTAGATAATCAACTAGCTATAACTGCATGGTGATATCTCTTGTCCAATGAAATAAATTTATTAAATCAGACGGCATTTCCAATTATAGGAAAAGATCAGATTTGGTACTGTTATATTTACTTCATGCAATTTTCTCGTTTTCTTTTTATACTTTTTACACGCCATACTTTTTTTTCTAATCTCATTAATGTTTTAGTAAATACCTTTCCCAAGCCTGCTTTTCTTCACTTCATTGTAAAATATACATGCATATAAGTCTCCTTCTCCTTCTTTCTTTGTCTGTCTCTCTTTTACCGTGCCTCCCTTCGTTTGCACTATAATCACTTTTAACGTGTTTTTTTTTTAAACATATCTATTTTAATGGTTGATTTGAACAAACAAGCGCTGTGCTCCTTTTTTCCCCTTTAACATTTAGTTTAGATGTTTCCTCCGCTATCTTTTCCACGCTACTTTAAGTTTTAATGTCTTCTTTTCTGATTTATATATTCATGTTCTTCATACCGCTTTGTTTTTTTTTTTTTTTGCTTCTCTGAGTTTTCTGGTGTCAATCGAAATGCAAGATACTCTTTTCATTTTGTTAAATCTTCATTGTCTCATTGATTTCTGTTTCTAGCTCTTTTCATTGTCAATACATCTACTGCGTTATTAGTGGATATCATTATTTTTTACAAATATTTGCACAAGTAATACAATGGTTGATTCGATTTAGTAGATATACATTTCCTGTTCCTTATTGTCTCAGAGATAAGAGATATTAGGTTATAGATTATTTCTAGATACTGTGATGTGTTTCCTATCGAAAATATCAGCGAACATCACATCTGAGTATTGTGTAAGGATTGCATTTTTACTTGCATATTTATTTTTATCTCTGTTCAGTTATCTGCGAGACTTTTGAAACAGCCAAATAGATAAACATGTTCTTTTGATATCTGGAATGACAGCCAAGGTTGAAGACGAGTTGTTTTGTTATACAACATCTTTGCAAGCCTTCATTCCACTTTTAGCACAAATATCAAAGAATATCTATCCATATGTGCATTACATATCTTGTCACAAGTATATCGCGTATATTTCTGGCATTCAATTCAGACAGACCTAACAAACAACTAGTATACTCTGCACTATTAATTGATACTTAGCTGAACTATATTTTTCAACAGCTATATTCCACTATAAACATTTTAAGTGGCATAGTAATGAAATGTTATGAACTTTATAATTTGGTTTTTGAAAACTAAAAACCTTTGAAAAATATTTTGCAAAGAAACCGTTATTTAACCGATATTATTAAACATAAGTTGCAGATGCAGCATTCTTCTATTTCTATCTTAATTTTTCAATAAAATGTTTGGTTTGGTTATTTATCATTTCTTCCTACATTTACACATTTCATATCACTACATCAATTCTTTTAATTATTTCGCGCTTTATACTGTAAGTGACTTATTGTATTTTCTTGTTTTTGTCTTACCACATTATTTATATGGTTCGGTTTTGTGTGTCATCACATCTTTACATCATAAAGTTTTCTAATTTCAATAAATACATTCATCAAAATACTGTAATTTTACGGACTATTAACCAAATCTTTACAGATAAATAGTTTTATAGTAATATATACACGACATTTTGAACGTTTTATCTTACATTACAGTCAGGTGTTTTACAACTTCTACTCCAGACACGCTCGCAGACACAGCTATATATATATATATATATATATATATATATTGGTAAAAACGTTAAGATAACAAAAGAAAAAAAGAGACCTTAATATTATGTAAATAGAGGAAATTTATCTATAAAATAATATGTTATAATTACTCAATAGTCAAGATAAAACTCTGAGTTTTTCAGATGGCCAGATAACCGAAGAGATGGTGTTGTGGATTTCCACTTCGGCATCTGAAACTCAGAGTTTTATCTTGACTATTGAGTAATTGTAATATATTATTTATATATATATATATATATATATAATTTCAACAACTGAGGGTAAAATTAATTAATTAATCAATTTCACCAAGTATTCAGTATGCAAAGGGACCATTTAAGGCGAATTCTAATTATTACATTATATAAAAGGGCTTAGTAAAATAAATTACTTTGCCGCATACTGAACTCATTAGAAATAGCAGCCAAAAAAAAAACTTTTCTGAAACTATTTCTAATACTTAAAGAAAACCTCTCTCATATAGTGTTTGCTCAATTCAACTCACAGAAGTATGGGGGTAGAGACATTAAAAAATCAAATGCAAAGGTTATTTGAGAACGTACGTTTCAAGATTAGTCAAACTCGACATTTCTATCATCAGCTCAGAACTCCCTGGTTTGGATTTGAAAACACTGAAAGTGGGAGCATACCCTTTCGGCTTCTTCTCGCTTCTGAAGATCTGCTTGACACTAACAGTGCCAACAAACTCAAAAATGCAAGCGAAGAATTTCTGCTCTCCCCTTTCCACCAGCGTGGGTTAAAATCAGTAAACACTATGCTTTTTTCGGTAAAATCCAAGGCATTATATAGAGAGAGATGAATTATAATTTCAACAATTGAGGGTAAAATTAATTAATTAATCAATTTCACCAAGTATTCAGTATGCAAAGGGACCATTTAAGGCGAATTCTAATTATTACATATATAAAAGGGCTTAGTAAAATAAATTACTTTGCCGCATACTGAACTCATTAGAAATAGCAGCCAAAAAAAAAAACTTTTCTGAAACTATTTCTAATACTTAAGAAAACCTCTCTCATATAGTGTTTGCTCAATTCAACTCACGGAAGTATGGGGGTAGAGACATTAAAAAATCAAATGCAAAGGTTATTTGAGAACGTACGTTTCAAGATTAGTCAAACTCGACATTTCTATCATCAGCTCAGAACTCCCTTGTTTGGATTTGAAAACACTGAAAGTGGAGCATACCCTTTCGGCTTCTTCTCGCTTCTGAAGATCTGCTCGACACTAACAGTGCCAACAAACTCAAAAATGCAAGCGAAGAATTTCTGCTCTCCTCCCCTTTCCACCAGCGTGGGTTAAAATCAGTAAACACTATGCTTTTTTCGGTAAAATCCAAGGCATTATATAGAGAGAGATGAATTATAATTTCAACAATTGAGGGTAAAATTAATTAATTAATCAATTTCACCAAGTATTCAGTATGCAAAGGGACCATTTAAGGCGAATTCAAATTATTACATTATATAAAAGGGCTTAGTAAAATAAATTACTTTGCCGCATACTGAACTCATTAGAAATAGCAGCCAAAAAAAAAAACTTTTCTGAAACTATTTCTAATACTTAATGCATTTTTGAGTTTGTTGGCACTGTTAGTGTCGAGCAGATCTTCAGAAGCGAGAAGAAGCCGAAAGGGTATGCTCCCACTTTCAGTGTTTTCAAATCCAAACCAGGGAGTTCTGAGCTGATGATAGAAATGTCGAGTTTGACTAATCTTGAAACGTACGTTCTCAAATAACCTTTGCATTTGATTTTTTAATGTCTCTACCCCCATACTTCCGTGAGTTGAATTGAGCAAACACTATATGAGAGAGGTTTTCTTTAAGTATTAGAAATAGTTTCAGAAAAGTTTTTTTTTTTGGCTGCTATTTCTAATGAGTTCAGTATGCGGCAAAGTAATTTATTTTACTAAGCCCTTTTATATAATGTAATAATTTGAATTCGCCTTAAATGGTCCCTTTGCATACTGAATACTTGGTGAAATTGATTAATTAATTAATTTTACCCTCAATTGTTGAAATTATAATTCATCTCTCTCTATATAATGCCTTGGATTTTACCGAAAAAAGCATAGTGTTTACTGATTTTAACCCACGCTGGTGGAAAGGGGAGAGCAGAAATTCTTCGCTTGCATTTTTGAGTTTGTTGGCACTGTTAGTGTCGAGCAGACCTTCAGAAGCGAGAAGAAGCCGAAAGGGTATGCTCCCACTTTCAGTGTTTTCAAATCCAAACCAGGGAGTTCTGAGCTGATGATAGAAATGTCGAGTTTGACTAATCTTGAAACGTACGTTCTCAAATAACCTTTGCATTTGATTTTTTAATGTCTCTACCCCCATACTTCCGTGAGTTGAATTGAGCAAACACTATATGAGAGAGGTTTTCTTTAAGTATTAGAAATAGTTTCAGAAAAGTTTTTTTTTTTTTTGGCTGCTATTTCTAATGAGTTCAGTATGCGGCAAAGTAATTTATTTTACTAAGCCCTTTTATATAATGTAATAATTTGAATTCGCCTTAAATGGTCCCTTTGCATACTGAATACTTGGTGAAATTGATTAATTAATTAATTTTACCCTCAATTGTTGAAATTATAATTCATCTCTCTCTATATAATGCCTTGGATTTTACCGAAAAAAGCATAGTGTTTACTGATTTTAACCCACGCTGGTGGAAAGGGGAGAGCAGAAATTCTTCGCTTGCATTTTTGAGTTTGTTGGCACTGTTAGTGTCGAGCAGATCTTCAGAAGCGAGAAGAAGCCGAAAGGGTATGCTCCCACTTTCAGTGTTTTCAAATCCAAACCAGGGAGTTCTGAGCTGATGATAGAAATGTCGAGTTTGACTAATCTTGAAACGTACGTTCTCAAATAACCTTTGCATTTGATTTTTTAATGTCTCTACCCCCATACTTCCGTGAGTTGAATTGAGCAAACACTATATGAGAGAGGTTTTCTTTAAGTATTAGAAATAGTTTCAGAAAAGTTTTTTTTTGGCTGCTATTTCTAATGAGTTCAGTATGCGGCAAAGTAATTTATTTTACTAAGCCCTTTTATATAATGTAATAATTTGAATTCGCCTTAAATGGTCCCTTTGCATACTGAATACTTGGTGAAATTGATTATTAATTAATTTTACCCTCAATTGTTGAAATTATAATTCATCTCTCTCTATATAATGCCTTGGATTTTACCGAAAAAAGCATAGTGTTTACTGATTTTAACCCACGCTGGTGGAAAGGGGAGAGCAGAAATTCTTCGCTTGCATTTTTGAGTTTGTTGGCACTGTTAGTGTCGAGCAGATCTTCAGAAGCGAGAAGAAGCCGAAAGGGTATGCTCCCACTTTCAGTGTTTTCAAATCCAAACCAGGGAGTTCTGAGCTGAGGATAGAAATGTCGAGTTTGACTAATCTTGAAACGTACGTTCTCAAATAACCTTTGCATTTGATTTTTTAATGTCTCTACCCCCATACTTCCGTGAGTTGAATTGAGCAAACACTATATGAGAGAGGTTTCAGAAAAGTTTTTTTTTTGGCTGCTATTTCTAATGAGTTCAGTATGCGGCAAAGTAATTTATTTTACTAAGCCCTTTTATATAATATATATATATATATATATACGTGTATGTATGTATGTGTGTAGGTATTTATGTATGTATGTATGTATATGTGTATTTATGCATGTATGCATGTATGCATCTATTCATTTGTATATACATACATACTTACATACATACGTACATACAGACAGACAGACAGATGGTCAGGCAGAAAGACATGCATGAATATACATATGAATCATATATTCATACATACATTCGTGCAAAGATACGTAAGCACATATTCGTATTATTACACGAATTGATTTTAACGAGAAAATAATTTTTATGAATTAGGACATAAAAAAGAAGCATTCTGAGATATATCGGTTCGTAATTCGAATCATGTTCGGTACTATTTGCATATCCAGGGGATAATCGCTTTTGTACTAATCACCAGGGGACAATCGCTTTTGTACTAATCACAAAGTGGTGTCCATAAAAATATTGATTTCACATAGCTAGAAGTCCGCAGTGTAGTCTAATATACCGACTCCTTTAAATCTGCAGTGTTAATTCATTAAACGTAGAAGAATGAAAGACAAAAATGACCTTGAAGGAAATCAAATTCAAAGCATCAGGTTTTGATTGCCATTCTACCAATTCCAACAATTCTGTTAATCTGTCACCTTAAAAATTGAATATTAAAATTTTCCTTCTGTGAAAAGGATACTTCACAATTGTACTAACAATAACTAGCCTCTGACATTGAAAAATTCAGTAAATATTTGTTTATCGCCCAATACTTTCTATATACATAATATTAGAGTTTTGAAACTGATTTCTTTCTTTTCCGATGCTGGGGTTATTGATTATATTTATTATTGCCATCAGACATACGTCTCCCCCAAAACACATCGCAATATTTAAACATAATATCAACATGTTCGGCAAGAATTTCACTGAAATCAATTTGATAATATTTTCTGCATGCATTATAGATGTAAATTTAGCTCTAATTTCTATGATAATTTACCCATTGGACTGAGAAATCGTTTCGAAATTTTTCTTATGATTTTACGAAGAGGAATGAGTTGTGATTATGGCTTCGCTGTGGTCCTTCAATATCGCTGTGCATGACGCGATTGTTCTTTGTCGACGACTGCAAAACAAAAATAATAATAAAATGGTAGAGATCATATTATGATGACTACAAAGGTTAGCTGGTTAGATTGGCACCAAAAAAGCAGGTTGGATACAATAGGGCTGATTCAGAAATAAAAATGATAAGGGTGTAGGCGTTACCAGAGATCACTCACATTTACCACGGCCATTACATTAACGACAGATGAAAAGGTGAAAATCAGAAGGATGTGTACCTTTAAATGTCATCTAGGGTATATGTGCGTAAATTACACAGCAATTCGTGTGTTATAGTTGATGTTTATACTAGATCAATAACTGCTTGATATATTTGTTCATTAAAACAAATGCTTGCTTGTGAGCATTATAGTGTTTTAGCTTATATCCCGCTGAAAAAAAATCATTATCTTTGGCCACTCCGACTTTAATAAAATGATGTAATTGAATCAGTTCAGTGAATATGTCAGACAATTATTGATACCTACTTTGGCATGGCTTGATTATATTGATTGTCCAGAAGGAAACAAAGAGAGTATTATATTTTTCCATATTTGGAAGAATATGATAATGATGATGTCACGAAATTAGTCACCCAATTCTTGCATAATTTAAAAGAATATTGTTCTTGATCAGTGAAATGACTTCAGCAACGGTCAAGATAATAAAATAAATACTAAATATATATCAGGGCCTGCATCTGTAACTAGAATGAGGATGCTTCTACTGCGCCTCCCTATCTAGATTCGAGTCTCCATGTTATAGTGTGTTGTTATAGTGTCTTCCGAAATCCCTAAATGAACTACATACAACTGTAACTATACAAGCTTTCCTGGATTTGACGTATCAAATATCAAATTATCTAATGTATCGTTTCTTGCGACTGTAGAATCAGATTTTGGGAGCATTTGGTTGTTATTTCTAGCAGGTCATATAGATATTTTTTATGTTTCCTTTTTCTATCGTCTTTTGAATTTCGTTGGTTCTGGTTAATGATGTACCATCCGTATATCCAAATTCCTTTAGACTTCAGTAGTTGAAAATTTGATACCAGCCCTGGCATTTCTTTTAATGCATCGTTAATGATCGATTTTGTGGTGATAATCGACAGGGTCATTTATGAGACCTACATACGAAAATCAATGACAAAATTAATATCCGCTGGCTACTGTTTCTTAGTGACGTACAATAATCATTTACCACCTTCTTATTCACGGATGCTTTATGTACAACGTGTGTTATTTAGTATATTTTTCGTATTACAATCCATGAAATCTGTGCTTGGTTGCTACTACAGAACGGTGTGTATAGTTGGTACTCTTATTATCATCATTATTTCTGAATTAGTATATGCTAGTGGTTTGTATAATAACTCATAGAACTGGAGAACAGTGCTACCGTGTACGATAGAATTACGATTATAAGTCTTATATAAGTTACATTCATAGCAGAATCGCTTGTGCCATTGACATTTGTTCAGGTAAGATGATTCTTCAGGATTAGTACGAAATGTTCACATGTCTCATATATTTTCTGGAAATATTATCGTCTCACTATTCATTAAAAAGCTGGAGGTAACCAGCCTCGTTATTCACAATTTCACATTAATGAAGCCCTTATTTGTGATTCGATTATGAAATGAGAAGTGAATTGTAAATAACACATGTTTATGAGGTGTACAGGTATACATTTAATAAACATACCGTACAATAATCTGTTCACAGTTCGTTTTGAGATTTTGTAATTCCAGTTGAAAGTCCTATGAAAAAAAGGTAAATTCTATATTCTGGAAATTGTGGAGATTCATTTAAAAAAAAACATTATATCTAATTAAACAATAACAGTAATTCTGCAAATGCAATCTAAATTTGCTTTAGTAACCTTACGACCATATTCCAGAATTTGAGAAATCATCCAATATGCCTTTTTGCGATCAACAAAATATTGATTTTGATGTAGACGCTTCCCAATTATTATCCACAATATGAAAATTAATATGCTCCCTTGATTATAGAGGTGGATATGAACGGAAAAAATTGAGATAGGTTTAGTGCGTCCAATATTCAATATGTACTTTTCCTCTATTGAATGTGTGTATATATGATGTGTGTGCAGGAATGTGTGTAATTTAAGTTTGATGTGCAAATTAAGAAATGAGTGAAAGAGATATGAACTAGCGTACGGAGGAACGAAGAAAATAGACCTCTGTATCCATTGTGTGTGTGTGTGTGTACGTGTTTGTGTATCGGTATTTATCAGGAGTATTTTTGTATGTGCTTACAAGTATATGTATATGGAAACGTTGCTGTGTGCGTATGTGCCTGTGGAGTAGATATGTATGTTGTGTGTGTGGTGGGATGTAATTTAAATATGTCAGTGGAAGTGTGGAGATGGTAAGTGGAGAGAGAAAACGAGGGGAAAAGCAGAGGAAAAGTGAATGAAATTTGTGAGAGAGAGGGAAATTGGAAGATGGAACAGGGAATTAAGGCCAAACGGCGAATGTGTCAGTACAGATTAGATAAAACGTTGATTCATGCGAAGTCAGATAGAGGTGGGTCTATGGTATAAGGCCAATCCGAAGACTGTGAGGTGTTGGGTGGACTGGTTGGTAGAGCACAAGTGACGGAATACAGGAGTATTTATTTGGAGGAGGATAAAGTTATTGAGTAAATCAGTCGGGAAGACGGCGGCCAGATTATCCAACACATAAAGACCCACAAAGTGTACATTTGAGGCAGTAAAGGATATTAGATGGGATACACGAAAAAGAGTCGCGGATGTAAACAGTTTGTTGGTTGAATCCAGTGAGGGAAGTTTGACACCAGGGTCTGCAGAAAAGGAAGTATCCATGAAGAGTGGGAGTGGTGGGTAGGCAAGGAAGCTACAGACCAGTAGGTTGCGTAGGTTTCGGATGCATTTAAAGGCGGGAGAAGTGAGATGGAGAAAACAGCGAGGGTTGTAGGATCGGATAAAAGAAGTTCGAAGGCCCGTAGGATTTTCTGACGAAAGAGTAGAGGGGTTGAAAAGGGGGGAAAGGCAATGCCTTTTCGAGACGAGAGGGAGTGAAGAGAGGGGGAGGAAATGCAATAATTTTAGCGTGCATGGACTAAGATGACATGGACAATGGTGGAGGGATATCTACGACCACTGAACTGATGAGCCAAGTATTGAGACTGTTTCAAAGTCCTTTTCACGCTTGCACAAACGTCGAAGGCCGATATTTTTGGAGTAGGAGATGGGCAGTTTTTGTTGGAGGGGCGTAAGGAGAGAAATATCGTAGTAGAGGTGGGGATCAGAGGTGTCAAATAGGCAGTAGTGAGAGAGTGAACGAGAGAATCATAAGAGAGAGAGTGAGAGAGAGAGAAAGAGAGAGAGAAAGAGAGAGAGAAAGAGAGAGAGAAAGAGAGAGAGAAAGAGAGAGAGAAAGAGAGAGAGATGGGGAGGGAGGGTGGGAGAGAGGGAGAGAGGAAGAGATATGTTCAGAAAAGTTGATAGCGGTGTCGAAAATAACAGAAGTAAACTCAAAAGAGGTATGAAATGTGGAAAGGAAAGAGAGGAAAGGAAGTCGTTCCCGGGAGAGTAAGGTGGCGCCGATACGATCGTTAGTGTACCGACTGTATAGCTCTGTGGTCAGTCTAGTGAATTCAGAGAAGATTTGGGCCATGGAATAATCGACAAAGTCGTTGGCTAAATTGGGGCCCATTCTCGTTCCAATGGTGACTCCTATCACTGCTGGTAGATCTCTCACATGACATGGATCAGTGGAGAATTGAGAAGTTCAGTGAAGTGAAGGAGTGTAAAAGTGCTAGGTGTGACGACGAGAGTGAGCGAGAGAGTAAGAGAGAGAGAGAGAGAGAGTGAGAGAGAGAAATAGAGAGAGTGAGAGCGATGGAGAGGAGAAATAGAGAGAGTAAGAGTGATGGAAAGAGAGGTTACTTGTCCACTACTCTAATTTCAAAACCCAGGTAACAGGGAACACAATAGTATTTGACCTCAAATAGCATACATAAAATAAAACAAACAAATTAAGTTCCAATTCTCTAATCGTTCTAATAATCTTTCAGTCTGTTGCCAACTTGCAAAGCGTTAATTATTTTGCTAAATGCTTTACATCACATAAAAAATATTTTTGCAAAGATTATGAAGTGTGAATCCTCACTAATGACTCAGAAGTGTCAAAGCTAAAGTATTTGTTTGATAATTATACAATAATATGCAACGTCTTTTGTTGATGAAAAAAAAAACATTTTCGATTGTATATAAACTATCATGATTAATTTTTAGAAGTAAATCACACCATATATACATTTACATTAATACATCAGGTTTTAAAACTGAATGTGGCTAACAGGAATATATTTACATTAACCTGTATGTAAATAGGTCAGTATTGTTGTATAAATATTTTAAAGGTAGATATTCAATGCATAATTAAAATGTGGAAAACATCTGAAGCTGTAAGCTGTTGGATGTATCTTGCTGTATCATTACCTAACCTAGCATTATTGAAAGATGCTCCAATAGTGCATTTATATATTGTTCAACTGAAAAACGTCTTACTTATAGACGCCTGAGAAATATCTGTCTGTCTATCTGTCTGTCTCTCTATCTATCTATCCATCCATCTCGCTCTCTCTCTCTCTCTCTCTCTCTCTCTCTCTCCCACTTTCCGTCCCCCACTTACTCTCGCTATATATATATATATATATATATACAACCCCCCCCCCCCACACACACACACACACATATATAAATATATATATATATAATATATATATATATATATATATATATATATTATATATATATAGATATATATATATATATATATATATATATATAGGCACCAAGCACTCCACCGGCAACACTAAGGCCAAGTTGGTAACCAAAATAAAAGATATGTTCGAAGATCTTCTCAGGGACCGAGTGGGGAACGCGAGTACCAAATTCCAGAGCCGTCTTGCGACCGAGAGTGGAAGCTGAGAGCGGTCACATTTAGAAAATTTTTATCTTTCAACCATAATATACTCATTAATTTGATTCTTTTAATACGTTATTTTCAGGTGAAATACCCAAGGTATATAGAGAGCTGTGCTGATGCATCTATTTATGTGAAGATATTCCAGTATGCGTTAACACATCCTAATCCAATTGTTACTTTCGAATGACAAAATAATTATCAGTCCACAATATGGATAATAAAACATAGAATCATGTTCTTTCGAATATTCTGTTTTATTTCAACCCCAGCGGTTGACTGCAAATTACTTTATGCCTTAGACCATTATACACACACGTATTATAACTAAAAGGCTCCGATTTTCAGTACTCAGAGCTGCTCGGTTCTACTCATTAGCGTTTCCGTCAAACTTTTACGGCATATCTCAATGGATATGTCAAAAGAAATCTAGGATTGGTTTACCAGCTGGTGATCTCAGCAGTGAGTAACTCTTACTGTCTTTCACTTATAGACTATCTCACTTATAGACTATCTATCTATCTATCTATCTATCTATCATCTATCTATCTATCTATCGATCTATCTATCTATCCATCCATCCATCCATCCATCTATCTATCTATCTATCTATCTATCTATCTATCTATCTATCTATCTATCTATCTATCTATCTATCTATCTATCTATCAATCAATATATCCATATTTCTATCTCACTCGTTCACCACCTCTCTCTCTCCCTATATATATATATATATATATATATATATGTGTGTGTGTGTGTGTGTGTGTGTGTGTTTATGTGACCTCATGTGTACCGTTGGCGATTTTTTTCCTCTGACTTCCCTTCTCTGGATCTTTCCTTCTCCTATGTTTCCGACGTAGAGCTCCGCTCGAAACGTTAAGCCCTCCTTCTTTCCTTCTTTCCTGAGCGTCCAATAATACTATATTTGCTCCACGTCCTCACGTTGTTGTGTTTTTTTGTGCTTTCTTGTTTGGATTAACTATATATATATATATATATATAATATATATATATATAATATATATATATATAATATATATATATATATATATATATACATCTATGTGTATATATTTGTGTTCGAAATGGTTGTTTTCGAAACAATTTATTCAATGTTCAGTTCTTAAGTATTGCTTTTTAACATTTATACATGATTGTACTCCATTATATAAATCCTTGTATTTTTGGAGCTTCAGTAAATGAAGCATGGGAAGAATTAAAAATTTGACGTACAAGTCTACAACTGCAAGCAGTGAAATATTTTCCCTACCGCTCCACCGATTCTGGCATTTCAGAGCTAATCAGTCTTGTATGGCTGTTATACTTCAAACCAAACATGATGTCTATATATGTGTGGTACATATTTTCTATTAGCTGACATGATTATTTGTACTTATTTCTGTTCGTTAGTAATAAAACATATCTACAGATATAAAAATGCCTTCCTCTCACAGAAATTTATTACATTTTTATATTTTTTCTTTTTAAAATATATTTAACTCGACGAATCTGAAATTCAAAGTATCTCCTCTTTCACAATTTTAAACATATTCGAAGATTCCAGTCTCATAACAATTCAACTTTTAAATCGTTAAGAGTAATTAACATATTGTGTATCTTCTAGTAACATTTCCCTGATTATCTCTCTACTGATCACGTCCAGGTACTTGTATACGTGACATTATTTATAAGACTGTCCCAGAAGCATTTAATTAATGAATTAGGAATTTGCTTTTCGCCGACATGATTAGGTTGAGCTTCATTGATTATAACCTCTTCAATCTATCTTTATTGCAACCATTAATAGCTGTCATGAATTAAGCAACATTTTAATCAGACCATTTTCTCACACAGTCAACTTCATCCTCATGTTCCTATTATCGACCATGTCAGGTCATACTACGAAAATATGGCTTCACATTCGTGACACCATTTGAAATACGCTTTATGAAGACTATGAAGTATCTGAAGCTCTTTAACTAGATTCAGAAGGAGACATTCTATAATAATAATTGATCGGTTTGCATGAAATTAATTAGCAATATCGAACATAATTATTATCGGTATATAAAATCACATCAACAATAGACTTCGCAAGAAATATATGATTTTATTATTACTGAAGAAATATATAGAAATATTTTTTTTGTTTTTTATATGATAAGGGTTCCTCGAAACACCTGCGAAAAATCTATTGTTCATACGCCTATCATAATTATTTAACTGATAAATATAATCATAAATATAAGTATCATTGTGATATTGTGTTTATTGTTGATGTTGCTTAAACCATATTAAATCTCTGAGTGAGAAGTAAACAGTAACAGTATGAGATCGTAAAATATATTTGCCAACTAAATGTGGCGGTGCCATAGAAGACGATCCTACCGTTGTTTTTAGCCCCAAGAAGACATCTCCTCCAGCTGGCTAACTACACACTGCATCCGATTAGCATTTGTGAATGGATGTCATCGTTCCCATCACTAACCTTACTTGATACACACAGACCCGGGTTCTTCGTAGTTACCCGTCTTCAGTGCATGATAATCACTAGCTAGTGTTGAAAACTCATTCATCTCGAAAAATAATATATGCTTTTGCAGCGACAAATTGTCGCTGATATCAAAAACGGAGACATAAGCAAATTTGAATCTCTGAGCGAGAGGTAAACAGTAGTAGTGCGGAATCGTAAAATATATTGAGCGATGACCTTTGTCCGCAAATACTAATCCTACTCAGTGTGTCGTTAGCCAGCTGATAGAGATCTCTTCCAGGGGCTAAAAACAACAGTAGCATCATCCTCTATGGGACCGCCACATTTAGTTGGCAAATATATTTTATGATTCCGTACTGTAAGTGTTTACCTCTCGCTCAGTTTATTTCTCATTTTTCTAGATCAGCGACAGTTTGTTGCTGGAAAAAGTATATAGTATTTTGTGAGTGGAAGGAGATTTCATTACTAACTGGTGATTATCACACACTGAAGACGGGTAACTACCATGAAACCTGGGTCTGCTTGTATCATGTAAGGTTAGAGATGGGGGTGTATCGATAGCCAGCTAGAGGAGATGTCTTGTTGGAGCTAAAAACAACAGTAATATCGTCTGGAACCGACACATTTAGTTGGCAAATATATTTTACGGTTGCTTAAAATCTTTATTATTTACACTGTCCAGAATTTGCAGCCAATACTCAGCTACGCATAACCCACCCGCTGCGTACGCGCACGCACATACACACACACACGTATACCTACATAAATATGTGAATATATGCACACATATATATCAAAGAAAGAGAGTGAAAGAGAGAAAGAAAGTAAGACAGACAGAAACTAGATTAATAGACAGATGTGCGTAATTTTTGAGTTTGTAATTGTAGTTTATTAATGTTTATCGGTTTATATCGTTTGTATAAAACGTCTACTTGCTTATAATCTCCATGAGTATTTTTGCCTGGTTTGTTGAGATTTGTGTTAGCGCAGTTTTTGTTTGTATTTTGAGTTGTAGTAAATCTGTAGACTACTGTTTAATCTTATAATATTTTACTTGTTTCAATCATGAAACTGCGGCCCTGCCGGAGGACCGCTTTGAGATATGTTTTTGGAATTAATCAACTACAGTACTTTTTTATTGTAAGCCTGCTAATTATTCTATCGGATTCTTTCACCGCCCCACTAATTTACGGGTGCTTCCGCTAATTTTACGCTAGTTTCCGTCTAACAGATCCACTAAGAATGCTTTGGTCGACCAGAAGCTATAGCAGAAGACACTAGCACAAGCTTTTGTGCGGTGATAAAGTGATTGCTAACATCAGGATAGAATTTTGTTTGAATACAGTGAGTAAATTTTTGTCAGTATATATATATATATGTATGTGTGTGTGTGTGTGTGTGTGTATGTATGTATATATATATATGTGTGTGTGTGTGTGTATTTCTACCGATTATATACGTTTTTAATTATTTTTTTTTGCAATTTACTTAATCATTGATATTTTATTGTTATTTTAATTTCAATATTTCTATTATATGTAATTTTCTAGATGGTGTAATATAATTGTTCATTTTGAATTGATAAAATGTGGTTTTTCTCTAATTTTATAAATATATATAATATTATGCAGGATTGTTAATGACTTGGCATTACTCGCTGTGGTATTGCTGCCGCTCCCTGGTGTGTAATGTTCAACTTTCTGTCTGTTCTTTGCAGCATGCTGAAGTATATTTTGTAATTGTCACTCCTTGGTCACCATATCTGAAGCACCCTGGAACTTCATATCTGCCTATATTACTGTACAAAATCACATGTCAAAAATATCTCTGATTTCAAGGGTTTGATTAGTCCAGTTGTTACTTCATGGACTGTTAACATATGCCACGTGCACATTGATACTAGAATTTCACCGATATTGTTGAGATAAAACATGTCCGTCGTTTTGTTATAGTAGGCTATTCTTATCTATAATAAGAACAGAAAAGGAAGTCGCACACGTATATTCAGGTCTTTCTAAACTTGTTTTAAGTTTGATGTGGTTAATAAGCAGCGATCTCTGCCGAATAAAAGTAAGAGGATGGCGTGATGAGAGAAAGCGATTCAAGCGAGTAGGCTCGGATATAGTTGCTATACAACTAGTTTTAGTTTAATGCCTCTCTTATTGAAATTTGTGGAAGAAAACCTGTCGCAACGGAGACATGTTTTTAAATTGCATTCCTACCAAATAATATTTAGGCATCGTTGTTCGTGCAAAGTTACTTGAGTGACATTGTATTCGACATTGCTATCGAAAATAATATGTAGATTTATGTAATACAAACGACCGCATATAGTTTATGCTTTTGTATATTTGGAAGGAATAAGAAAGGAAATAAAGAAATGATATACTTGTGGCGCCACTTACTCAGAAAGCCAGCTTATATAAATATTTCTCCCATAGCACGCAGATAAAGGACATACACACACACTTCAGAGATTCTCTAATATAGGTACATAAAACCACATACATAGATTGTTGCATCAATTCTGATGCAGTGCGTACAGCTGAAGTTCCCGCCTTATCCTTCAGACATGTTAAGTAAGCTTAACTATAATAAATTTTCTTTTTTAAAATATCAGAGATTTGATTATTTGCTGAGATTTGATTTTTAGGGGTTACTCCCTTCGGATTTGTTTAACTTTTATTCGTATTCGTTCTGTCAATTCTACCTGTTTTGTTAAGATTTAAATAATGAGAACATTCTCGTTGCAAAAATGTGATAAATAGCTAAAATAAAAAAGAAAACTATAAATGCTTAGAATTTCCATCAATGCGTTACACTAATACTTTATTATCATATATATTTTATCCTAACTATATTTTTGTATCATAATAACTGAAAAGGTGAAGGTAAGGAGATGGAAGAATCGATAGCACGCCGGGCGAAAGGATTAAACATTTGATCTGCCTTTACGTTTTGAGTTCAAATTCCACTGCGTTCGATTTTGCCTTTCATCACTTTGCAGTCGATAAAATGAGTGCCAGTTGAGTATGGGGGGGGGGTCGATGTAACGGATTTAACCTCTCCCTTGAAATTGCTGGCCGTGTGCGAAAATTTGAAACGAATGTTTCAAAATCTAGCTTGCTATTTGTCCTTTTCAACAAAGTTAACAACATTTAACTGAGTCAATTAAGTGATACACCCAGAAGTAATTAAATCCATGAAATTGTCAATCTCTCACACACAGAAAATAGAACCACTGTGGTAGTGTGAAATCTTATAGGATAACTCAGTAGTGAAGTATCAATATTACCCGGTCCCGTTTGTTCTACCTGAATTTCCTAATAAAATATGTTATCAAAGCCAGGTTCTCCAGACTTCACCATATGTTTAAGGCCACCATTTCCAAACCGAGGTAATAAGACAAGAATTTTCGATATGCACCAAGGTATGTTTTTTTACTACTTGTCAGTGAGACTGTCCTAAACTAGTCTATGTTCTATTGACGTCCAAGTTCTCTCTGCGCACAGTTGATCAACCTCTTGAAAACAGAGTTGATGATCACACTATAATAGGAAGAATACGATTGAAGGAAGGAGATATTCTATTTCTGAAAGAAAAAAAAAACATTGAGATATGAGAAGCAACTAAGAATTGAGCGGACACAGCAGAAGTGAAGGATAGATTCTAACATTTACAATTTGAGGCGATTGATGAAACTTGACTCTACCTGCAACATTATAGCAGAAGTTCATCGAGGATCTGCGAGATAACACAGCCCTTCCAACACTCAAAAACGAAGAAATGGAAGACAAGTATACAATCAGAAAAAACATTCATAAGAAAGGAAGATACACATCTTTATTTCATAATAATAAAAAAGAATCATCCGTTCAAATGATAGACACACGTACAATGCAAAGAAACCTTAAATGATGCTTTAGACTAGACGCAAGATGTATGAGAAAGAATACATATTTTAGGAACAGCATAAAACAACAAGAACAAAAAAATATCATTTGTAGATCCCTTAACAATTTTACAATGGGGTCAGTTCTAAATACGATTCAAACAAAAAATACTCATGAACCTAATGCCAATTGAAAATATCTCATATCAGCTTTTATTAGTAAACCACCTGATGTCATTTTAACACAAATCCAACAAAACATAAATGAAGGTCTAACACTAAACAATAGACGATTTCACACACACACACACAAAAGAGCTGCCCAGAGTAAGTGGTTAATTATTGAAATTTGTAAACTATACATTCTTGATAAATTGTAATAATTAATTGTTAGATTGTATATTGTTATATTTATCATAGATATCTAATTTGAACACTCGAATATTAATATTCTAATAGCTCTTAGCCCGCCGGGCGAAACACTTAGCGGCATTTCTTCCGTCTTTGCGTTGTGAGTTCAAATTCCGCTCGGATCGACTTTGTGCTTTATCCTTTCAGAGTCGTTAAATAAGTACCAGTTGAACACATGGGCCAATAGAATGAGTACTAGTAGAACATGGTGGTCATGTGCCAAAATTGGAAACCAATATTCTAAAAGATTAGTGCAAACAATAATAATATTAGGTTAAATATTTTAATTTAATCGATGAATGGTGTTTAAACATTTTTTAATTCCTGGTGTGTGCATTAATAAACATTCACGTCTCTAGCATTTGAATAATTAAGAGAAAATCGTAAGAGTTGATAAAGGTATAACTCAGTTAGGTCCCTTACATCTTTTCCGTACTACATCACCTGTGTTATCCTATGATGTATGTCTTTCTAAAATTGATTAAACTGAAACTGGCTTTATCTCGACATGCTACGAAACGTGCTTTCTCAAAATATTTCTTTTAAATCGTTTGCATATACATGCAAATAAGCATACATGCATACATACATACATACATACATACATACATACATACATACATGCATGCATACATACATAAACACATATACATATTTATATATATCGGTGATTGTGTGTGCATGTTTGTGTGTGTACATGAGTGTATCTTCAATTTTTCTTTGTATGTTATTGAGAGCAAGTCAGCTCTACGTATTCTAAATTGAAGATTTCTAATAGCTATTACAGTTATAAACATCCATCAAGACATGAATACTGCAGCTCGTTCACTTGGAAACTATTAATGAGAGAAAACTACTAAAATCTAGAACATTTGCATCGCACGTGCGCAGAATGTAATCAAATTTAAATGTACGTTTTAATTTGGAATTATTATTTAAACCTTCGACTGAATATATGAATACTTAACAAAAATAATTACCAGCAACTGCATTTCTCTCTTTATATCATTATTTTTTTCGGTTTATTTCATTAAATTATTCTTCGTTGGAGACAAAAGCAAATAAAATATTCCTCTAACTTGAAATTATAAGATTATATAAATTGTACGTACACGAGCAAGCACGTAACTCCATGCACACACACAGACACAGACACACACACACACACCTATTACACGCTTACACAAAAACATTAATATAAGTACACTCACACATATATACACTTACGTAAAACTAGAAAAGTATACATACGTTCAGTCTTATGAATACGCTTATCATCAAATGTATACTATAAATGTAAACTATAAAAGTATAACTGTTTCCCCAATACTGTTTATGAGTACCTTCTATGAAGATACGTGGATGATAAGATTTACTTAGATTATAAATCACATCTGAACTACATTTAGAGTGCTTTACATTCACTGACACTATCAAAGAAATTTGAGCATTATTGACTAATGTATCAAGAATTCCCGCAATATTTTACTTACCCCATGAATGCCCTTTAGATATGTATGTGTCGTCTTTACATTCTGTTTCGCCACTTATTAAATAGACTCCATTGTCGGTATTTAATTCTTCTCCTTATTCTAATTCTTCTCAGAATCAGTACTTCTAGTCGCAGAAGTGACGTCAAGTAGTGAAAAATTAATTTTTCTTAGACACGATGATATTTTAAAGCTTAAATGACGGACACCATCTATTGATATTTCTGTAGATAACAGCGGACGTAATCAATTATTCTGCAAAACACAAACAATTATAGTTCCTCAAATTATCTGAAGGAAAAATAAGTATAAAAATTATCCTTAAGAAATTTTTTACCTCCCTGTTTGGCATACAGATTTACGCAACCATTTCCCACTGATTAAGAATTAAACAAATCATCTTTCCACCGGAGTGACTGAATTCAGTATTGCGAACCATGAATTTGTCGAAAATTACATGGTCTTATTGGATCTCTCTCTCCCTCTTATTCTCCCATCTACCTCTCTCTCTCCATTTCTCCCACCAACCTCTTTCTCTCTCCCTTTCTCTCCACCTACCTCTCTCGCTGCTTCACAGAGAGAAGAATACAATACGTTATACTAAGTGTTAGGCAGATGTAGCTACTGAGTGTGAGTGCATGGCTCATGATGAAATGTCGGTGGGAGAAAGAGTAATGTAACACATCCGGCATACCAGTAGATATACCATAGATTCTGGAAGAAAGTAATAAATTTCATTATCTGGTGTACGGAAAATAACGGGACCTAAATCAGTTAAGAAAAAATCATTGCAATAATAATGATGATTTCATTTATTTGCTATAAGGCGATGATGGGGCAATACAAAGACAGACATAAAGTGCTGGGGTTTAGATATAATGAAAAATTTAAAAAAACAAGAAAGAAAGAAAGTATACACAGTACACACTGTAACAGAAGGGACTCATGCATAGCATACAAAGGCTTCAAAAAAGGGGTGTGGGGGATGTGGCCCTCCTGATACAGGAAGGCCTCTTGGATAATCAATGAACCCCAGTGTTCGAGATTTCCCTGAAACACCAGGAGCAAGACCCCTCTCCAATTTCCTCTCTCCGACTCACAGGTGCACACTTAGAGGTACCATCTACTCTTGCCATTTTCGTAACTTTCAGCCACCTTTCAGTAAACTCACTCGAGGACAGCACCTCACTCTCCGCTCTCAATTTCCTTTTCAAGTGAAACTTGGAGAAGTCAAAAACAATAATCCTTTCTACCAAAGGCACATGCCTGAAATTTGGTTAGGAGGGGACTAGTCGATTACATCGGCTCTGGTGTTTCACTGGTACTTAATTTATCGACCCGAAAGGATGGAAACCAAAGTCCACCTTCGCTGAATTTGAACTCAGGACATAGTGACGGGTGAAATACCGCTAAGCATCTCATCCAGCGCCTTTTATGATAATAATAGTAATAATAAAAATAATGGTTTCAAATTTTACCACAAGGGCAGCAGTACTCGAGGTGGGGCTGAGTCGATGAAATTGATCCCGGTGATCAACTTATAATTATTTTATCGACCCCGAGAGAATGAAAGGCAAAGACGACCTCAGCGGAATTTGAACTCAGAACAAAAAGACAGACGGTCAAATTTTGCCCGGCATGCTAACGATTCTGTCAGCTCACCGACTTTTGCAATAATAATAATAATAATAATAATAATAATAATAATAATAATAATAATGATAATCTTTTCTACTGTAGGCACAAGGGCTGAAACTTTGGGGGAGGGAGTAAGTCGACTGATGACTGATTTATCGACCCCGAATGGATGAAACGCAAAGTCGGCCTCTGTGGAATTTGAACTCAGAACGTAGCTACGGGCGAAATATCGCTAAGAATTTTTCCCCGGCATGCTAACGATTCTTCCAGTTCGCCGCCTTCGCAATAATAATAATAATAATAATAATAATAATAATAATAATAATAATAATAATAATAATAGTTTCTAATTTTGGCGCAAGGCCAGCAATTTTGGGGAAGGGAAATGTATTAAACTGGTACCTATTTTATCGACCCCACCAGCTTTTGAACTCAGAACATAAAGTGGGAAGAAATGCTGTTAAGCAATTCTTCCGACGCGGTAGCAATTCTTCTTGCTCATCGACTTATAATTTCTTATTATATTTACAGCAGCAATATTAACGTAATACAAAATGTGAAGCGGCATTGGAACTCTGACATGTGAAATGTTTAAGATTGACAGTCAAACGTCTACTGTGTTGCGTTAATTGTATTTATTCATTTATTGTTAACTAACCATTTAACGCCTGTTATCGGTAATTAACGATGCTTCACATAATGAGAGTTTATGGGTAGAAAACGATAATATTGAAATCTTGGAAGAGATCAAAGATGTGTCTACGTTTGAAGAAAATCATTTCATGCAAAGTAATTAGAATATCAGCCGGTTGTTGCAGAAACATCAGCATTTGTATATGTTATACAGACACGCACACAAACCCACGCACATGCACACGCACGCCCCCACGCACACACACACACACACAACACACCCAGTTCACCACAGAAATATTAATGCATATATCTTTATATACATGTATATATATATATATATATATATATATATATATATGTGTGTGCGTGTGTGCGTGTATATATATATATTCTTTATATATCTATATATACGTAGATACAAGCACAATATATGTATGCATTTATATATATACACACACACAGACACACACACACACAAATATATATATACATGGAAATGTGCGCGCGCGTAGTGCTTGTTTGTGTGTGCATGTGTACGTGTGTGTGTGTGTTTGTGTACGGATATGTGGTTGTGTTTATGTATGTGTGTAGGAATATTTAACTGTTTACACCAAGCCTAATCCTTAACCTTACAATAAGCTGAAAAGAATCTCAATAAATAATTTCCTCTGCCTATTGATTATTGAGGCGTTATCGCATCAAGATGAAATTATTTTATATCCTAATGATTGCAATGAATAATTTATTTTCTATATTATAAGAGGAGATTTAAATGAGAATTGCTCAGTTCTGCCTCCCCCCACGCCTTGGATTTTCCCTGGTTTTGTGATTAATTCATTAAAAGTAATTGCATTTCTTCTTCTTCTCCTTCTTCTTCATCTTCTTCATCTTCTTCTCCTTCTTCTTCATCTTCTTCATCTTCTTCTCCTTCTTCTTCATCTTCTTCATCTTCTTCTCCTTCTTCTTCATCTTCTTCATCTTCTTCTTCTTCTTCTTCTTCTTCTTCTTCTTCTTCTTCTTCTTCTTCTTCTTCTTCTTCTTCTTCTTCGTCATAACAACATCAACAACAACAACAACAAAAATTATCATTATTATTAAAGCGGTGAGCTGGCATAATCGTTAGCACGCCGGGCGATATGCTGAGCGGCATTTCGTTTGTCGTCATGTTCTGAGTTCAAATTCCGCCGATATCAACTTTGTCTTTCTTTGGAGGTCGATAAATTAAGTACTAATGAAATAGTGAGGTCCATATTATCGACTAGTCCCCTACCACAAAATTTCAGGTCCTGTGCTTATGATAGAAAGGGCTATTATTATTATTATTATTATTATTATTAATATTATTATTATTATTATTATTATTATTATTATTATTATTATTATTATCATTATTATTATTATTATTATTATTATTATTATTGAGTGAGGGAGCAGTGCATGTCATCAAAGTGACACTGGGGTAAAATATAAAATGCCCAGTATACCCATCATGACTACCTGTATGATAAGGGCACACCAGGCACATGCATCACATCCACATGCGCATGTCATGGTGCCTCTTCGGGGGCTCCAATCCGAAGATGTACTGACAGAGATAATTTCCGACATTCAGCATATCTCAAAACCAAAACAGGTTGCGGGCATTTCAATGTCCTTCAAGACTGAAACTCCGGTTGCCAGGTACTCTGCTATTCTTTGTCGGCGCAAAAAACGTGCTCCACTCGTATCTAGAAAGAAGGACTGCGGTAAACAGCCCAGGAATTCTACCTGAGGTGACCATATGGTGGATATTAGCGTGTATCACTTTGGAAGAAAATAATGGCCTTCTGGAGTTGAAGCGGACCCATCTGGGATTTATGTACGTCTGTTGTTGCTACTCCATGTTAAACCGGATACGATCCAGAAAATCCAAAACCTCATTCACTTTCAGGAGACGAAGAGCGACACGGTTGGTGGTAGAAACCTCAGTGCCTCATGTTTAAAGTGTCATGTCACTTGAGAAATTTCTTGCTCCAACTGAAGACAAAGAACCCATAAAGTAACCAAATGCCTCAACTAAACAAGCAACTATCAACAACAAAAGTGATACCAACCCCGGCAACAAAGGCATCATCAACAATGGTTACAGTAAAATCAGAAAACGCTGGAAGAACATCAACAACATCAGAAATGGTAGTAATAACTGACACACACAACTCTAGGAGCCCTCCCAGTGAGGCTCTTCCATTCCCATCCTCTTCCTTTTCGTCGAAACTCAAATACAATATACACTCAAACCCCGATTCCACAGACACGCATACATCTGCATCACGCAGTGAAAATAAGTGAGAACTAAATAACCCAAATGAGCCAAAAATAACACGCAATAAAACATCATGCCCCACAGCAACACACACTCCAAAAACATAATGGAAACAACCCCGACAGCAACAACCAACAACACAAGCAAAAGGTTTCGTGCTTGTGAGATGGGCCAACAAAGAATTGATAGTTTTCATGGCATGAAGGAAGGACATCGAGAGAGGGTGTGATCACCAGCACCCGCACCGTTCAAGTGCCAGAAATACTGATAATGATGCGAATGACTCTGGAAGTATACAAAAATCTTACAGGAAGCTTCCTTCATGACTTTGCAACAGCTAATGTAAAAACCACGAGTAGTCTTTGATTGTGGTTCCCGAACGAAACCCAAGACGTTACGGTACTTGCGGAGTAAGTAGTGTCCTTTGTTCCTTTTTCCGATTCTGTCCCGCCATCATGACGAATTTCAAGGTGTTGTCCTGGAAGTAAGGTTACTCGCTTAAACGACCTCATGTCGCTAACTATGAAGGTGACGGCCGTCAGAGAAACCAGGATTTAGGACACACAAGATCTAGTCCCTATTTTCGGTGCTTTTGAGATTTCTGCACCTCTTAGTCGGCCTGGAAGGAAGGTTGGTGCTGCTTAGGAAAAGCCTGGATCAAGGGGTAGACAACCTTCTTGACCCCGACTGTTAATTTGGTGGTCCTGGATGTGAGCAATAGTGAATGTGGTGCTTCTACACTAGTCACTGTTTAAGTCCTGTAACCAGATTTCTTCAGACGTTTGGAGGTTTTCCTTTCAATGTCTCCCTCTTTAGTTGTAGTAAGCGATTGGAATGTCATCTTGCTCGCCAGATTGAATAGGGTGGGTTAACTGATAGAAGAGGGGAGTGTAAAAGCTTCAAAAGCCTGCTCACTCAGTTCCAATTGACTGACAGGACCTACTCACTTTCCTTAATGCACGTGGACAAACAGCATCGGGTCTTCCAGGATGTATGTAGACCTGTAAATAGAAATATCATAAGTTATCCACATTTGAAAGTCGTCGGTTATGCAGACCAAAAACTTGTGCTTTGTGCGATCGATATAGATAGGATCCATAGGCAACGCCCCGGATACTGGAAGAAGAACGCGTCTTCCCCGACGTGTCATGCATTCAGAGACCGGGTTAGCACATGTGTGCATCGGGAGTTGTCGGGGGCAATCGACGACAACTGATGGAGATAAGTCTGAAAACTGCTATTAGGGTAGATTTGGCAGGATTCAGTAAAGAAATAATGTTAGAGGAATATAAGGGAGAGGGAAGCCTAGCCAGATAGCTAGAAGTGGCGCTTAATGTGCATTGTGACCGACATAATGGCGGTGAGATTAGATATTCATCAATTCTTTAATGCCAAACTCGAAGGTTGCGTTGTCAGAGCTGGCGCGCCTGTTCTAGGACACAACGGTGTAAAAGCCGTTCGATGTGCCCGGGCCGCAGAGACGGAACCTGGCTACAATGCCACAATTCGCTGAGGGGCAGTGATGAGCTGGGTTGCCAATCTCACCCACAAATAGGCAGAGAAAAATCTGTCCTTGAAAGGATAAGCGGAGTTAGTGATTGCGTAAAACGCATCTGTCATCTACTACCACCTGCCTATCGTCCTTTGCTCAGCTCCGTGGAGGATTAAGCTGGCGCTCTTGCTCCTCCATGTTTTGGGGAAAAGACGTGTTCCGCTCATCAGACAGTCTATCTGAACTCAGCAGCCGATGAGTGGACTAGGCATGCTGTGGCTAAAGCTGCGCAGATTTGTACTGAAGCTCCAACATCCCAAGCGTTCCCCTAACTTTGAATAGGTTTTGTAATATTTTATTGAAATCGTGAAATAGTTCTTTTTCTGATAAACACTACATATTTTCGCTACGTAGTCATTGGTTATATGAAATAAAGAAAACAAGGTGAAATAGTCGTAATAAATTTGGTGGAAGGTGGCAATGCGAAGATTGTTTAGATGTCTTAATATTGGTATTCTAACGAGTTATACTCATCTATTCTGAAGATAAGTTATGTTCTCTACGCCAGATGTTTTCAGATGAATGCATATGGCCATTTCTTCACGCTTATTTTGAATTTTAGGAACATGATATTTCTTGCAAATATGGCATCGACATAAGCTACTAACACGTATGATTCGTAGATAACGTCAAGGTCATCGTAGATCAGCTGCATACCATACTTACAGAGCGGCATGCCCAAAATTCAGCAATATGCTTTAGAATATACCGTACGAAATGAAAATACAAGCCGTCTTAAATTACAGCACGCGATTGAAGAATGATTTCAAACTATGGCACAAAGCTATCAAGTTCGGTGGGGAGTGTAACTGGATTAGGTCAACCTCAGTGTTCAACTGGTAATTTTTTATCGACCTCGAAAGGACGAAAGGCAAAGTTGACCGCGGCAGAATTTGAACTCAGGACGTAAAGACAGACGAAATGTCATTAAGCATTATATATGTGTGTATGTTAAGCATTATATATGTGTGTATGTGCGTGTTTACTTGAATATACGTGTATATCGGTATATGTAGAATCATGTCATATTGTCGTGAGCTGGCAGAATCATTAGTACGCCAGGCGAAAATGCTTAGCGGCATTTCGTCCCTTCTTATGTTCTACGTTCAAATTCCGTCGAGGTCTACTTTGCCTTTCATCCTTTCAGGATCGATAAGATAAGTAAGCACCAGTTGAAGACTTGGATCAAGGTAATCGGCTGATCCCCTCCTTCGACATTGCTGGCCTTGTGCCAAAAGCTCAAACTAAATATAATGATAATAATAATAATAATAATAATAATAATAATAATAATAATAATAATAATAATAATATAATAATAATAATAATAATAATAATAATATATAGTGAAGATAAAAAAACAGGATAAATAATCAAACACTTATCTTAAGCAACAGGTAACCACACAATCCAAAGAAACTATAACAAAGCCAAAATTCAACATGAACAAACAAGATAAAACATTCACAATATCCAAGTGCAATGATAACTGATGTGGAACGTGTTAATAGATGCATAATGGTAGAACAAAAAATGGACAGATTTCCCCAATTGCAGATATGAACTGCGACAGCAGAAATTTGATCTACTGCTTTAAATGCTCGAATTTCATGAAACTATATATTGGCGAGACAGGAAGGCATCATCGGAACACTTACGCGTCGACAGACAACAATTCCGGAACACTAGTGTCCTCCAAATTCCATTGAGCGAACATATAGAAACATGTGGTCAGAAAAAAATTCTAATTTTTCCTTTCCATAAACTACATGAAACAAGTGAAGTTGGAAGAAAGATAAATGAAAAACTGTTTATTGAAAAGTTGAAACTTGTTAAAAACGGATATAGCAACAATAATACCAGTTAATCATGTGGATTAAAAATAACTTTAACATACGAATATAAACAAATTAGAGAAAACTCCCACCGGTTGAAATAAAAACGATCGAAACCAACAAAGTTTGCTCACTCATGAAAGCATTAAATGTAAACCGTAAGCTAATTGGTTAAAATAAAGGCGGGATGTATGTCAATAATATCAGTGCGTCCGGCAAACTGTGACATTTAAGCTGCATGCGGATTGATAAAAAAAATTCAGCTTGTTGGAGCCTTTTAAGAGGGAAAAATAAAAGGAAGAAATCAGTCATTTTATACAGTTATCAAGAACTCAACTGTCAGTTAGATACATTTTGAAATCTGATGATTACTACGAACGTATGGAAGCGCAATTTGAATTTAGTGGTTAACACACTTCAACATTAATTTTTTTTTTGTATACCATAATAAAAAAAACGTGAAAACCTGAGCATGTTTTAAATTTATTCAACTGATATATTATTCTGCACACAATTACACAAACTCGAAATGCATATAGATAGATAGATAGATAGATAGATAGATAGATAGATAGATAGATAGATAGATAGATAGATAGATAGATAGATAGATAGATAGATAGATATAGATATATAGATAGATATAGATATAGATTAGTATAACAACTGAGATAATAACATACGTCTACTTTGACTATTTGGTTGTAATATGCATGTTTTCTATCAAAAATAGTTTTCTTAAATGGCAAGGTAGAACATTACAATGCATTAATGATATGATTAGAATATAATTATAGCGCAAATTAGTTACCGAATTCCTCTTCACACAATCAATAAAGAAAAAGAAGCTTCTGACTTGAAATATTCTTGCAATGTACTCGGCTTCTGTATTTCTATGACACTAATATTTTTTGTAAAATAGACAAGGCGGCGAGGTAGGCGGGAAAATTGCTTAGTGGCATTTCGCACGCCTGTACGTTCTGAGTTCAAATTCCACCTTTATCCCATCGGCGGCGATTAAATGGGGTAGCAGCTGAACACTAGGGTTAATGTAATCCATTTACCCGCTTCCCGAAATTACTTTAATTTTAAACGAATGTTTTATAGAATACGTGCTTGTGTTCAATACGAAATTCCATTAAAAGTCTACGATGTCTCTGTTATGTACATAATGTGTGAGTATGTGTTTAGTGCCCGATGAAAAGTGACGTTATTTTAACCCTGAAGTAAAATATGTACGTTATTGCATTACGTACGCGATGAGATTCACGTACGTAAAAAGCAGTTGCGGTATAACATACATCGAATATACTCGAGCAAAATCTACTCAAAATTTAAAGGGTTTAAAAGATATTTGCTTTCTTATTTTAAAGCAATATGGTGCGAATTTGTGACTGGTTTAACTGTTATTTCTAATATTTACAGCTAATGATCATTTCTACTATAGGCACAAGGCCTGAAATTTTGGGGTAGAGTGTCACTCGATTATATCGACCTCAGTACGCAACTGGTACTTAATTTGTCGTCCTCTAAGGATGAAAGGAAAAGTCGACCTCAGCGGAATTGGAACTAAGAACGTAAGGACAGACGAAATACCTATTTCTTTACTACTCACAAGGAGCTAAACACAGAGGAGACAAACAAGGACAGACAGACGAATTATGTCGATTATATTGACCCCAGTGCGTAACTGGTACTTAATTTGTCGACCCCGAAAGGATGAAAGGCAAAGTCGACCTCGGCGGAATTTGAATTCAGAACGTAACGTCAGACGAAATACCGCTGAATATTTCGCCCGGCATGTTAACAATTCTGCCAGCTCGCAACCATAATTAGAGCAAATAATGAGAGGCTCCTATAATTGATTATCAAACTTGTTCGGTGGAAATCAGTCCATTTAAACACAAAAATAATTGTTTAGATAAAGATTTTGACAATGATAGGTTAAAAGTGCAAAACTCGGGATACATTTATAGTAGCGACAAGAGAATGTTGATTTGCATTAAATGCACAAAATTTAGAGAACTTTTGCACTACTAATTGAATAAAATGTTTCAACTTATGAAAATTGTTCTTCAAGCTGACTAACTATGTTTCGGTGACTTATCAAAGTGGATATTTTAAAAAGAGAAACGATATATCTGCAAATATAATTGTGAAACTATAATTTACAAATAATAAGATTATAGAAATTTTAGAAGAATTGTACGAGGTACTAAGATCCTTGCTATGATAATAGAGAAAAATTGAAAATGTATTAACTATGTAGATTTAGTGTACCTATTTGCATTCTATGACAAAACGGATATCTCAAGAAACGGCGTGATGCTTTTGAAGCTAACTATTTGCCATGAATTAGTTTCAAATATTTATGTATCAGACTGATCGCTAAAAAAATAAAAGTTACTTCGAAACGTACAGCTTTAAATGACGTCGATCTCTACAAATAATATGTAGGAAGATGTTTCATCTATTCGTAGTTTATTTCACATCGTATTAGTTTAACAAAGAAACTGAAATTTATGATTATTTTATGTTTTTATGTATGTATGTATTTATCTATCTATCTATGTGTCTGTCTATATATCTACCTCATTCTCTATCTATGTATATATCTATATATTTATCTATGTATGTATATGTTTGTGTAAATACGTGTGTATATGTATATGTGCATACACACTTACATATATACACGCATACATTGATAAACAAACACATATAAATATATACGCATACGTATGAAGTGTATATCACTTATATTAATAAAACTGCCTTTGTTATGAAATATGTTCTCTACTTTTCTTACTTGACTCATTGATCTTCATATTATTATCTGTAAAATAAGCAAAGAATTAAAAAAAATCGTACGTGGAAATTAACACATATATGTGTTATTAACAGAAATGTTGTCGTGCGTACATTGTATTAATGAGAAGTTCAAGCGATTACTTTCAGGATATAGGACATGATTTGGGAAATAACAAAATTATGATTCTGTATTAAATTTTCTGCATTAAATTTGGTGAGCTCGTTAAATGCTAAAGCCCAATGTGCTTTTCATCAACATAGAGAAGACATTAACTGTTGCTTTGTCGCTAATTCTTTAAAGGCAGCAGGAAAAATACTTCTTCTTCTTCTTCTTCTTATTCTTCTTCTTATTATTATTATTATTATCATCATTATTATTATTATTATCATCATTATTATTATTATTATTATTATTGAGTGAGAGAGCAGTTCATGCCATCAAAGTGACACTGGGGTAAAATATACGAAGCCCAATATACCCATCATGACTACCTGTCTGATAAAGGTACACCAAGCACATGCATCACAACCATATGTGCGCGACATGGTAATCTCATATCAAGATAAACAGCACATGACCTTGCAGGTGGGGCCCAGTTAGAATTTTCTTCGGGTTGAGTAGCCCATCTCGCTCAAATGGTCCCTTAATAAGGGTTGTTTAAGGATGTTGAAAGAACCACCCATGTTTCCAGAGGTGAACTATTCAAACCCCAAAGAATCCCTCTCAACACATGGCTATGATGCTCCCCCACTACTTCTGCTCGTGATCAGAGATGCACATATCGTCAGCCACTAAGGGACATGCTCAACTGGTTAAGGTCAAACAACTGACAAGCAAATCTGTGGTATTGAGCAGAATATTTGCTGTAGCCCATCTTTTATACCAAGACAAAACAATGTACATGATAACACTTCCAATCAGTTAAGATCAGAAGCCATGAGAGCCACTGCCTGGTACTGCATCAGGGCTATTATCACTTGGTCACCTTCGGAATCGTTTTGTATCGCACGTTCGGTCCGCCATGGATGCTCACTCTCACCCATTCTCTACGTGCTGGCACTCGAGTTATTACTGCGGAACCTGGAGGTTTTGAGAGGCATCCTGCGTGAACTGGGATGTCAGCGTTTACGGATGACATCACTGTGATAGTGTCGGACATCTCGGAAATTGAGATGGTCAACACTATTCTAAGGGAATACCTAACGGTGACAGGAGCAATGATCAACCAGAAGAAGTCAGTGGGCTTGCAGCTCGGTACCTTGAGAGGTAGACCTATGTCAGCCGACAGTATTGTGGGGTGCTGGGCGGAAGGACCTGTTAAGTTGCTCGGGGTTTGGTTCGGTCCGGATCTCCAAGTGGACAACAACTGGGATGAGGTGATAGATGGGGTGGCCAGTGTCACCAGAAATAGGCCGAGAGGAGGTTATCCCTGAAAGGTCGGTAAGAGATGGCGATGTGTAAATCGCATCCGTCATATATTATCGCCTGACTGTCGTCCCTTACCCCGATTAGTGGCTGAATGGGCTGGTGCGTTTGCTCTTCTGCTTCCTATGGAAGGGACAGGTACCGCTTGTCATATGGCCCATTTGATGCCGTAGCTGAGGATGTGCATTTATGCGCTGAGGTTGTGACATCTCCAGCGATACCTTAACGGTGAGCAGGTGTGGTCACTGTTGAACGCGCTTCTCCGGAGATCATCTCTTTGACGGAGCTACAATCCTGTATCGGGCGCTTGACACCTAGAGTGCATCCAAGTGCTTATAACCCTCGGCCAGTCGGGCAATGCGGTAAGTGAAAGTTCTACCTTGGAGTTCTATAGGAGATTAGTGGAGGGCTAGACTGATGACGTACTTGGAGAGGTGCTGGGCGTCGAGGGGGATCAACTGGTTGGTCTCTTGTGGAGGTCTTTCGGGACCGAGATCTACGGACAACTTCCAGAAAGCCCTGGCCTGGCTTGCTTCCGAGGGATGCTGCCGGTTCGAGATAAGCTCTTACAGGTAGGGGTTTGCAGTCAGTCGGGCTTGTCCGAGATGCATGCGGAGTGATGAAACAGTTCTGCATGCTCTTGTACAGTAGCCGCACATTGATGAATTCTGGGGCTTTGTCGAACAGTTATTGTCACGTGTATATTGATCCGGCTATCGTCCGCGTCCATTGTGAAAATCGCCCTGCCTCCTTCCTTTAGCAGTGTCGGAGGACATTTTTTCTCTGTCTGGTGGTTATGGCAAAAGCGGTTGTGGACGCGACTGAAAGGCTTCAATAAGGGTTTCTTTCCTCTTTGACCAATGCCTCATTGAATTTTTCAGGTTCCACCTGAAAAGGTAAGTGAGGTTGGTGAGGGAGCTACTGTCACCCAATAAATTCGTTGAAAGGTGGGTAAATGTGGCAACAATGGTCCGCGTGCATGGGTCTGCTCTAAGTGTGCACCTGTAGAACAGATGGAAGGGAGACTAGAATGTACCTTCCTGAGGGCCCCTTCGTGTTAAAGGGTCCAAAATGCGTGACGTCTCTTTGGTTATTTTGTAATAGATTCTAGTTGTATAAGGCCTCTACCACCTTTGATACGTTGTATATACAGCCTTTCTATGTCAGATTTTGGGTGGTGCATCCTAAATACTGTCATTAATATTCTTGTTTTCCTCTCTATTTTGATTACTTCATTTCGATTTCAGTTAAGAATATTCTAGCTATAACTAGCTGTAATAGGGGATGCAGCATCAACCATATAAGATATATGGTGCACCTTGTTCACGAACAGTTGGTCCGGTCTGTTATGCTTCATCACCTGATCTGTTTAGATTGGGAAATCCTACAGGATTTTGTTAGTCTCCGACTCCGTCACTCTTTGCAGTTTGTTCTCACGCAACATAATGACTGTCACGAGCCCCCACCTTTCGCATAGTTTCCAATGTAGCACTTTTGCTACCTCGTCGTGTCGCCATAACATGTAGTGGTTTTGTGCACGTTTAGGGCATTCGTTTGTGATATGGACAATGGTTTTATCAACTCTATTGCAGATGCGACACAGCGGAGATAATTCTTCATTCCTGAGGTTGACCATCTAGTTCGTGGCCAAAGTTTGGTTTTGGGCTGCAATGGCTACCTGGAATCGATTGTGAAGTCTCTTGCGCTGTTCTTCTTCATGTCCGTTTTGTACTTATTCCTTTGTTTACTCCTTTTCTCTGCTCTCAATACCCTCTCGTTCCTGACTCTCGAGTTCGAAACGCACTCATTCTTCTACACTTATCAGTCCCCTTCTTCCATTTGCTCTGTTCCTGAATAGGCGATCAGTATCTGAACGTGGATGATGGTCTCCATGTATCGTTAGGAGCTTCTTTGACTTCCTTTCCATCTCCATTAACTCCTCTGACCTCTTGAAGATTCCAACGCTATATTGAACTACTGCGAGCTCGCGCGAGTCTATTACCGAAATCATTTTCAGGTATTTAGATTTGAAATCAATGCTTTTCCCACTCACCGCAGGTACTCCCTGTTTGTCTTTTCCTTCATGTCGTGATGTTTGATTCTATATGCCTCATTACTACTACTACTACTACTACTACTACTATTACTACTACTACTACTACTACTACTACTACTACTACTATTACTACTACCACCACTACCACCACCGCTACTACTACTACTACTACTACTACTACTACTACTACTACCACTACCACTACCACCACTACCAGGCTTCTGTCAGTTTCCGTCCACCAAATTCACTCACAAGGCTTTGTCACCTCGGGGCTATAATCAAATACACTTGCTCAATGTTCCGCGCTTTAGGGCTAAATCGAGAACAATGTGTTTCGGAAACAAACTTCTCACCATACAGCCACGCATGCTTATGCAAACACAATCAACGTACACACATATATATATACAGATGCATATATAAATACATAAACGCTCACATATACATACACATACACAGAAACTTGTGTATGCCTCTACTTGCACTTCAACGTGTGTGCTCATGAGTAGTGTACGAAAAATCTTATGCGAGTGATACTGATTACTTCATTAAAAAATAATCTCCTTCATTTGGTATAAACAGACATTATTCAATTATATATTTGGTCACTTAATTCACTACTCAGTATGATAACGGAAATGCATGCTCATTTTTTAAAATTCTTAATTTGAAATTTTGTTACTTGTCACGGGAAGATGAGAATATTTTGAGATAGTGAAGTTTGTTTGTTTTTCAGACTGTTATCCAAAAAAAATTTGTAATTTATAGTAAAGCAGAAGCAGAGAGCTCACTGACACACGTGGCAAATAGAATATTACATGGTTTATATGATAATTCAAATAACATTGCGATAAAATACAAATTCTTTTTAGATGTTTTCCAAAATGATAGGAATATGAAGATAAAAATTGCCGACTGATTTGTTATTCAAATAATATTATTTGCATTAATGAGATGTTAAACTTTAATATCTAGGATCTATGTTAATTCATGTAAGATCTCAGTGAATGAACATGTCGCTTTGTTAGTAACACAGAAAGTGTGATACAATAGACTGTCTATACTTACAATCCCTGAGCTGCCCTTCAGTTTTCATCGGATTATCTCAAATGTTATCCAGAAATAAGCTCAACATACCTGTTTCGAAAAATGTATTCAATAGAATATTGCTTAGTGGATTTGCCCATTTCTTTCCGCTATTCTACTAACAAGTAATATTAAATTATGCCATCATTTTATGTTTATACTACACCTGAGATGATGTAGGTGAAATACTCTTGTGCTATAAAAAGGCCTCAGGTTGCTGCAATGCAAATATTCACAGGATTAAGGTTTATGGTGAATCATATTACATTTCTAAAAGATTTGCTTAAATATTTCAGTACTTGAAAACGCATCATGCCGTCTAGTTGTTGAACCTATTAAAATATTGTTCAGTCATTTTTAGGCTCTCAATTTGAATCACTTGAGAACTATGTATATCATCTTTATCAATAGACAATTGACTTCAAAATGTGGGAGATATAGTGTATTGAATAATTTCCTCAATGATCTCTTCTTGCTATTGCCGCAGTTCCTATGGAATGTATATCATGTTGCAAAACCACAATACATTCGCTAAGTTTATCCGTAAAACATAAGTGAATGAAAACACGGGTTGTATAAAAAAAAATCACTATATAAAAATTAGCATAATTTTGTATAACAAATTTTTCCATACAAGTTAACTATGCCGTTTTGTCTCAATTAGCAAACACTAATTTCCAATTAGACATGATAATAAGGTGTTGTAAGATCCAAATTAGTATGAAAACCATGTACATCTGTCTTTTCAAATGTCTGTATTTTCTGTATTCTCTGAAATTTAATTACCGATCGATTTTTCTTTTAGAAGATAATAATATGAATGGTATCGTCCTTAAAATTATGTCTATATAGAATCTTACACTCAAACGCATGGCATTTCAATTTTATTTCCATAAACGTATCTATACGTAGCTCAGGGACTTGCTTATTCTTTGGCAAGAATATTCTTTACATAATGATGTTTCCAATATTGACATATAATCTGTTCAACCCAGATAATACACATCACCAAACTAATTGTCTGGATACTTATCTTAAGTAAGCACTTGCACTTCCTTAAATCAGAAGTTAAACTCCCAACAATTTAATAACAATATATTCAATATAGCCTGTGGAACAGATTTAATCAAGCAATCAAGCAATAGGACATACACCTGAGGAGTAATTAAAGTTCATTTGCCACTTGTAGAAACGTAGGCTCCACAGAGATGATACACTTCAATAATTGTGACCTTAAACAATGATTCTATCATATTGTTCAGATAATGCACATGTTAATAAGAACTGCACCTGTCATTGCAAGGGAAAATCATTATGGAAAGAAAAGTCATTAATTTGTTTGAGAGATGTACTATTTGCGTATCAGGTTATATGTCATATGACTGTGGTGGTGATGAGAAGGAGGAAAGGGAGAGGAGAATGATGAATGGTATGAGAAGAAAGATGATGATGATAAAGGTAATAAATGTTGACGCAGCTGCAAATGATGTTTATGATAATGATAATGACGTAGATATGATGACAATAGTGATAATGATAAGGATGGGTGGGAGGTTAGATTCATATTCGTTGTCATCGTCATTGTCGGTCCTCAACATCACCGTTATCACCATTTTTTGTCGCAATCACAGATCGGATCAAATCTGATGGAAGTTAGAATTAAACTGGATAAAGCTATGTGCTAAGGAAACAATGTACGGTTCGCAGCGCAAGCATAGATCAAAGAGTGCATTATATGATACTCAACAGTAATATAATGCACTGGTTTATTGCAGGTTCTCCTTGTATTCAATAAAAGACTTATAATTTTGAGGTTTTGCAATGGTTATTTAAATAAGGATTATTAAATAAATCATTATTGTATTTCTTTGAGACAGCGTATTTGGTGCGAGAAATGTGTGTATTTTATGGAACATAGGGAAACCCGTGTCAGATGATGGCACTTTAAAATATTTGATAGGAAATAGAAATTCAGTACAAGAAAAAGGAATCGATTCCAAATCTGATTACTTGTTTAGTATCTAAATTACCGTATGAACACCAAAGGCGATGCTAATGTGCGTGGTTAAATATCAAATAAATTTCTGTTTTTGTCTTATTTTACAGATAAGCTTCCAAAATAAATTTAAAATCTTTAACGTAAACTCTTCTAGTTTTAGGGAGCTTTCATGTTATTGAATGGGTTTTTAACTGAAAATGCCGCTTATATTTCCTCTTTCATGCCTGAATATTTCGTTTGAGCTAACATACATGAAAATATAATTCATATTCATAAATCACGCGGATCTCTTTAAATGAAATGGCTTTCTAGTTACTTGATCCCAAATATTCCGCATGATTGGGTACGAGATGATTTGGGTTTATGTTGCTTTCTATGTGCCAGTACTTTATAGTTTATAGGCTCATGTATTGTCAAGAAGAAATAGATTTAAATGTGAGTTTGAGTTATATTTCTTTTATATATCGCTCATCTTTCTGTGCTTTGCAGTGTAAGGAATGCATTTTAACACAATAACTTTGATCTCTTCTATTGCCATGCACTATAACGCAACTTGAAATTTAATTGAATTGATATAAAAGTCCCTGCATGCCACAAAAAGCATCAACTATCACCACGGATACAACGATGAAAGCAAATACCATCTTCAAGCAAACAATTCAAACAATTACAAACTTATTTAAATAGTTTGTATCACAGTGTAGGCTCCAACGACTATGTTAATTATTTGTTTTGATTTACGTAATACAATAATTTAATTTTTCATTATTCCCGTTTGCCATTATTATTCGTTTCTAAATTCCATTCGCACAATATAAAGGCAGGTATAAAAACTATAGCTGTTAAAATGACAAAAGCTGCGATAAAATATTTGGGGAAAAACATGAAGAAATAATTTGTTTCGGTAGATGTTACAAACGCATCAACTCTTCATCTAACAAAACGTACATTTGTATGTTTCTCTGTAATTGCACACACACACACACACACACACACACACACACACACACAAACACACACACACAAACAGACACACACACACACACACACACACACATATGGTTGGATATATATATATATATGGATGTATAAAATTTAAAAACTTCCGGCATGAAATGGAGTCATGTTAAAGGATTACATTATTCAAAAATACATGTAGACACAATTTTAAAAAATAGCTGTGACTGTGTAAACATTTTCACAATTTCAAGTTGAAATAATCATAGAAAACTTCTCAGATGAGAACAACAATAAAGCTTATTCCCTTTAACAAATATGAAATCATATAAAATATACAAAGTATTACAGCTATAATTCTAGTCCTTTTTATTTCAAGTAGATTTTTACTTTTGAATGCTATGTTTGTTTTTTCTTCCCTCATTTCTTTGATTTTCTTAAACTTTGTGTTCTCCATATGTTTTTTTTTTTTTTATATGTTTTCATCTTTGTAATGCACTTGTTTCTTTTTTTAAAAGAATTCATCTCAGACATCGATTTCTACATTTCTCTGTCTCTCATAACAGTTGGATATAAAATTGCAGTGAGACTTTACTTTATGCTTTTTCTCAACATTTGTCCTTTTAACATTTGATGCGATCTGCGCTAATTTTATGGCATTTGCTTGCTGGTATAAGCTTCTTATCTGCATCAGTTGCTAAGCTTGAGGTCAGATATGTTTCTTCTGAATAGTCGAAGAGAGGAAAGGAAATAAAACTGATAAATACAAACAATAGCAACATCAATCTCTGCTACAAATCTCCCTTTGTTTTATTCTCGCTCCCGCTTCCTCCATTTCAGATGATGTGTGTGTCTGTATACATTGACATGCCGAAACATACATGTATACTTTGAAATATCAATATAGATCCATGTGAAAGCAGAGCAACAAATGGAATATACAAAATCACAACTATATGCACAGACGTGCGTTTATACATACATACATACATACATACATACATACATACATACATACATACATACATACGTGTGTGTGCGCGCGCCTGTGTATGTTGTGTGTGTATATACATATATGCACTGTATGCATACGCACACAAACATATACTTGTTTGTGTATGTGTGTGTATGTATGTGGAGAGAGGGAGAGAGTGAGAGAGAGGGAGATGAACATAAAGGAATACTTATTTACAAGTCACATGCTTAAAAACCATATGGTAGTATTACAGTGAAGGGAATCAAGTTAAAGCAACAGCGTCAAGCATAAACAGAAAATAACTCCCTCTATTAGAACATATAATGACATTAAACATAAACAGAGTTTAATCAAAACAAAAATATTTAGCTACGTTGTATCGTCGAAAAAATAAAGCGGGTTAAATTTAGGCATGTACATACACACGCACATACAGACATGTAAAGAAGCATGTATATATACTTATATATATATGTGTATGTGTGTGTGTGTGTGTGTGTGTGTGTGTGGTGTGTGTGTGTGTGTGTGCGTGTGTGTGAGTGTGTGCATGTGTGTAGTTTGTAAATAGAGGTCGTAACGACCTCTATACAGGTT
>NC_043012.1:46512779-46570279 GCF_006345805.1 Octopus sinensis
AAGGATATTTTAGTATTATCTATTAAATTGCCGGTATAAGTTTAACATTGAAGCATGTAAGGATAGCGAATATCTAATACGTATGGAGTGTTTAAATAATCAACTTTTGGGTTTTATACTGGTGTAATTCAGCCAGAATTAGTTACATTATTAGTTAAGTTCAATCGAATTTGTTTTGTCTTTGAAAAAAAAAAGAACATAAAAGCTTTCACTTTTATATGAATAACTATGGAATACTGATGGGAATATTATCTGTATGGACTTCGCGGGCTAAGTTGCTATTTAGCTAGATACTTTAGGAGTTAGGTATAGGTTTGCCTATAGAATCAATTTACCGATACTGTTTTTGTACATAGGGTAAATGTATTTTTTTGTTGTAGTTTGATTAATAATATTAGTGTTTAAACCTTCCTAGAATTAAGATTGAATGAATGTATGTTTGTTCCCAAACAACACTTATTTTAGTGATGTTGACACCGCCGGTTTGAATGGCATCCATTTGATATATGTAAAGAGAGTATCACACAATTATATTGGAAAGAGAGAGATGGATATAAATATTGGAAATATTTTTATTGAAAACAATTTGCACATTTAACTGTAGAGTACACCCATACAGTCTACTTTTAAGTAGATATATTTGTAATTCCATTTATTTGCTTATGTACACAGTGGAAAGGCATTAACAATAAAGTATAATGTTGCTCTTGTTTAACACAATATCAACGTAGATTGAACAGTTCTCTGATCAGAGTTTTCTGCATAATTTTCAAAATATACTTATTCTTCTAAATTATACATGTATTTTGGAAGTGGAACCAAATTTGGTGGTTAATTGTTATAAGGTTGGATAAGTGTCAGAGCATTCTTTTAGAAACTCCTAAATCTTATAAAAGCGAGGAATATCTATTAGTTTGCTATGGATATTTTAAAATGTCTTCAGGTAAGCCATTTCTTAATTTAGACCGCATATACATTCAATGTAGATGTTTTCTGATTAGGTCAACTCGCATTCAACATCACAATGAACGAAAGCATATATTTATAGCTTAAGGGTTATAGGGAATGATTCTGAGGGAGATTTGGTTAGTATCTCTTGCAGTTATGTGACCACTTCAAGTGCATTTTGCCAATTGGTTTCTTCGGTCAGCACGTTGAGAATTAATCACTTATAGAGGCATGCTTGTCTGTATAGGTCAATTTAGGTAGCAGAAGATACTTTCAGGAAAAAAATCAGCTCACTAAATACAGATAGGGCTGTGTATGATAAAACTGATATTGAGTTGAAAACTTCGACTGAATAATTACCGTTGAAATTTGCTTATACAACCGTTCAAAAAAAAAGTTAAGAAATCTCAAGCAAGATCGATTAACGATTTTTGAAAAATATAAACATACAAACATTGAAACATCTGTTCGTAATCGCCAAGATTAATGCTCGCAACTATAGTCGCCACAAACCGTCAAAATAATATTTGAACGTGAAGCAATCCAACGTCACGACACAAAGGAGATTGACTCAGTGCAACAGATAGCTAATACAACCCGAACTACTTTGTTTTTACTTGATTCAGTTATTGTGCTGAGAGTATGCAGGGGTAGCATTTTAGTCTAGTCAAACAGATCGACACTTGTACATGCTTTTGACCCTGGCACTTCTTCGGTCGGTCACTCATGCCGAACTGCTAAGGTAAGGGGACATAAAGGAACCAACACCGATTGTCAAGCGGTGATGGAGAACAAATATAACATAAATACAAAGTCACACTCACACTCACACATACATCTATCTAATTATCAATCAATCAATCAATCAATCAATCAATCAATCAATCAATCTATCAATCTATCTATCTATCTATCTATCTATCTATCTATCTCTTTATCTATCTATCTATCTATCTATCTATCTATCTATCTATCTATCTATCTATCTGTATATCTGTCTATCTATATGTCTGTCTGTATGTCTGTCTGTCTATCTATCTATTTCTCTTTCTCTCTCTCTCTCTCATCCTAACAATCATTTGTAAAGCGTGAGCATATCCGTACTATATGATGTTAATCGCTTTGATAAGCACAAAAACGTCCGTTTCAAATCCTGATAAAAAAAAAATTGAGAATTTAAGAGGGAAAATTAACATCTAAATTTATGTAATACTCGATCGAGCTATTCTTTAACATAACTGGAAAGAGAAAGTAATTTTTTGTAGAGTAAAGTATTGACGTTGTAGTTCTAGCTTCTACACTATCACGCATAGTATTATGAGAAAACACATGGATAGTATATAATATTTTCAAGTTTATGTATCTGTGCAAGAGTGTAAAATATGAAACGTTTTTGGTAATACATACAAGAAGCTGTAGCAGAACACAAATTAATTTATTATGCGTATATATAGCTGGTCAACCATTTCTACCATCATTAATATAATTATGATAATGATAAAGACAAATTTGACTTTAAAACAAAATAAAGCCTTTCTACAAATCCTTTGCTTAGTACTATGGGGATAACCCTTTCGAATTAAATATTATCATTACCATCAACAAAATCTTGGAATGAATATTATAAATATTCGTGAATCTGAAGATAACGCAAGTTCACTTCTATAAGACCAGTAATCAATATCAAGTTGATAGTGCTTCAAACCATTAATCATGGATTAGAGGAAATTTAATTGGAGACCACCATTTGATATCAAGAGCATGGTTATTCGAAAACTATAGTCTTTTGCATTCCAAACTGTACCCAACCTAACATTCTCAGTCACCACTGTTTTGCTTTGATTGATCACAAAGAGGATTTTAATGCGACCAGCTTATTAGTTTTATTTACCCTACAAATTTTGACTGACTGAGGTCGAAGGAATAAAATATTTGTATTTTGGTCAAACGAAAATTAATGAAAGAGCTTTGTTTCCTCATGGAAAAATACATAATCACATTTACAAATTTGTTTAATAATATTTGAATTAAAATGTGCTATTATTTCGCAGTTTGGTACTAAGGATTATTTGGCTTCACAATCTGCTTTGCAATTACTGAAGACATAGTGTTTATACACCAGGGGGAAAATATCTACTAATTTAGAATATTTCAAGAGTGATCTCATCTTACAATCGAAGAAAAATTATCAGCTTACATATTTCCTTTTCGATCAAAAAATCATCTAAAATCACATTTGATATGGGTATAACTACAAGTATTCTGCTAAACTAACTGATCTATTGATAGTGCACGTTTTAATGACTTCATACAATACTGTAGTAGTGAATCCTGATAAAGCATTGATAGATCAACTAACTGTAATACAAATCATGACGTAAACTAGGAAAATATCGATATTTAAATCATATGACTATCAATTACTGGAGTTTCCAGCATTACTATACTTATCCTTTCAGACTTAAAAGAATGACGCGTTAAATTACATAAGACCTCTTTCTAGGTATCCCTAAAACGTAATGAGGAATTTACTTCGGAATGTTTCACTCGGGTTATAAAACGTTTATGTCATGAGAATTATGAAGAATTAGTCACCGATTGATAATTAAGTGTTCATACGATATGAGTTCTTTAACAAATATTTCCTACATCATTTGGGAATAATACGGAATTCAAAGATACAACTCTATGACGTACACGTTACGGTAGCTACCTATACCAAGCCTAGCCTAATTATAATTTATCTAACATGCCTAAATGAAATTTAGAAGGGATAGTGAGTTTTTTTTTTAATTGTAATATCCAACGGAATATCCTGTGCATTACAGCTGCCTATGTATGCTAATGTTTAGGAAAACACTTATCCTGACACATCACATAAAAAGTTTACTGCTACTAAGCTGCCATTCCATTCTCACAACAATTACTACGGTCAATTAAATAACACAATATCAGTTTCAAGATATACGAAATATAAATCACAACACAACCTTTGATCTAAAAGAGATTACATTGAAGCCGTTTTATGGAACTCACGACGCTTAAAACACTTACTGACACCACATATTGGATGTATTTGTATTTTCTTTTTCCTTATGACAAAATTGTTCTATAAACTTTGATGGCGGAGAAAGAATATTCATTAATACTATCATCGTAATCTTTGTCATCGCTATCAGCACAACACTTCATACAGTCACAATGTTGGCAACCATTACTTTCTTGGCCCCCATTAGCACCACTTTCTTTCAAACTGTTTACAATTTTTATCACCTGAAAATAAAAGTATATTTAATATCGATCTGTGGGGCACAGTAAGTCTTTCAAGGGGCGAGAGTTCTATCAGATATTACTACCGGAAAGACTGACACTAATTAAAAGAGGCAAGAGGCAAGCAGTTGTTCTGCTTCAGGGAGGGAATATATTGTACTGTGACACAGTGTTTTTTTTTCTGTTATGTCTTTACATACGTTACAGTGTACTTTAAGATTTCACTGCCATTTCAAGCAAGTCAATAGACATCGTAAAGGTTTCGTTGTGCCGCATCAATGCTGTTCTTATAGAGGCAAACAATTATGCCTTCCGTTATGTCGGCAATGGAGGTTTCTGATTGGCTAAAACTACTTCATTCTAGATGCTTCTAATTTTTTATGATGTAAATTTCTAGAAAAAAAAATTGAAGATAATTTTCAACATCAGTATGCAAATCCTACATTAATGTAGAAAATTTAAAACAAAAAAAATCTGCTGCAAATGTAGAATACTTCAAGTGGATGGAAGAAATCTAACAAGATCCTAATTTATTTATATACTTAATGCTTTCTTAGTCTAATAGTTTCAGACGAGATCTAAAGGAAGGAAACCCGACAAGTCTTCTAGTCTTGTGAGTCGCAACTTATACATTCATCTCTATATCCTTGTTATATAACTGAAACCAATAGAATGCACAAAATAAAAATAAGCAACATGTCACTCCAATCGAATAGATAGACATATCAGCTGATATCTGACAGCTTAACGATATTTTAGTAGCTGAATCTTGCTATATTTCAGCAACCATTCATGCAGTTATTACCGTGAAATAGTGCGTATCGGTGTTGTACCAGATAACAAACATGTATAAATGCATATACACACATACACACATGCAAACTATACAACTAGACTCTTTAGCTGTGAATTGCTATACAAGAATATGATGAACTATATGTATGGTAAATGTGTGGATTTGGACAATTGCTTGTAGCATTGGAAACATTTCAGCAACAAAGCAAATTAAAAAACTAACAGTATGGAAGAGCATCCGGAATATAATTATTCTCTTTACATTGTAAGTAAAGTTAGCACTATTTGGACGAGGGACACATATTTGTTTTTTCTGTTTTCTTTTTCTTTGCTTTTCACTTGTGTTTTTTCCTTTCTTTGTTGCTGAAAGATGCGTTCGGAATGTCGACATTCTATTTTGTAGTTCACTGTTTGTTTTCTTAGTTTTTTTTTCACTGCTATGTTTTTTAAGTGTCACTAACCATGTTGACACAGAGAGCTAGATTGTTTTAACTGCATTTTACGTCATTTTCTTCATCATCCTAAACATTACCATCGTCGTCGTCGTTGTTATCATCCTCAGCATCCAAATCATTATCTTTCCTCTCATCCCCGTTATTCCCTCATCATCGTGGTGGTGGTCATCATCATCATCATCATCATCAAAAACCGGTGAGTTGGCAGAATATTATGAGTTGTAAAATTACTCGGGTTCGGTTTCATCCAAATTTCCAGATAGAGAACTGGCACTAGGTGAAAGGCAGAATGGCCAGACTTAATCGGAAATGGGCTGAGATGGAGCTGTCACTAAAAAGTCCAGCAGAGGCGAAAACGACTTCGTCAACTCTGCCATGTATTACTGCCCGACATTAACCTAGTCCATATCTCATTAAACCAGAGCATATGCGCTTTCGTGTTTTAGGGAGTATAACGGTTCCAGTGATCATGCGCTCAATTAATTTCCAACAGCCGATACCTAAACGACTGCGTATTTCGAGGCCGAAGATGCGCGTGATGTCTCCAGCGATTGCTCACTAACGAGCTGCTACGTTCACTGTAACTCAAACGCGTTTTGTTAAAGGCTGTCTTTTTAACCGATATGCTATTTTTAGTTCGAAAACTGAGATAGAGCATCAGGCATTATGAATATGGTGGAGCTCTTATGGATAATGAGCTGGGAAGAGTTTGAACGTTGTCATACTTCAGAGAATTAATGACGGATAATACATAGCCACATTCTTGAGGAAATTATACACTTCAGTGAACATCAACTGGTCCGTACGCTGCTGAGGTCTTTCGAACTATGACCCACAGATAATTTCAAAAAACTATTTGGCTTCATACTCTATCTAGCTGAAATATCATGTCGAGATAATCTCTATATGCATCAAAATGCTGTCTCTCACGCCTGTAAAAGACTCATGCTGAGCTATGATATCATCCTGCATGCACTCATCCATTTCCAATGAGTGCTGCCTTGTGGACTTCTGCCTAACATCGGTACTCACATACAGGGTGGATCTACCTTATCAGCCGACACCATTGCGAGGAACTCTCGTTGATGCTGATTGATATGGATGATCGGATGTTTCTGACAAAAAATGTGAAGGGTGAGGTGAGTAAAAGGGCTGATGAAAAACATAATTCGGTCAAGCATTCATTAGATTTTTTCTAAAATCTCTTAAATCGGATATTGAGAGTGAAGAACGGAATGATGCTTACCAGCAAATTTGTTGAAAGCCAGATGAGAATATTAAAGGTGTTCTGGGCGTACGAGTCTGCTGATGATTGAATTAGAAATTATGGAATGGAACAATTGTCCGAATTTGAAAGTGCGTGTGTGTCGTTTTGTGGGGATCCACAACTACCTACTTTTTTGTTGTTTATTTTTTTACACAAGCTTCTTTCACAATTGGCCTAGATACCTACCTGGACAACTCTGATGATTACATGTTAAAACCTGTCTCAAGGCATGAAAGCAAGAAAGCATTATACTCAGTAGGTGCAGGAGTGGCTGTGTGGTAAGTAGCTTGCTTACCAACCACATGGTTCTGGGTTCAGTCCCACTGCGTGTCACCTTGGGCAAGTGTCTTCTATAGCCTCGGGCCGACCAAAGCCTTGTGAGTGGATTTAGTAGACGGAAACTGAAAGAAGCCCGTCGTATATATGTTTATATATATGTGTGTGCATGTGTGTTTGTATGTCTGTATTTGTCCCCCTAGCATTGCTTGACAACCTATGCTGGTGTGTTTATGTCCCCGTCACTTAGTGGTTCGACAAAAGAGACCGATAGAATAAGTACTGGGCTTACAAAGAATAAGTCCCGGAGTCGAGTTGCTCGACTAAAGGCGGTGCTCCAGCATGGCCGCAGTCAAATGACTGAAACAAGTAAAAGAAAAAAAGTAACAAAACAGTCAAAGTAATATCTAAGTGAATTCCAAATACAATAAATTCCAGAATTAGACGTCCTAGAAACAAGCACAGAAAAAGTTCCTACAAGCACCTACCAGGCCAACATATTAAAGAACAGCAGAAGCCCACCTTTACATATATGTCAACAACAAAACGAAACAATTGATTATATTTTCTCCATGTGCAGTGTTCATGCTCCTACATACATACATACACACACACGCACACACACACACATATATATATATATATATATATATATATATATATAAACACATGTGTGCGTGTGTGCGTGCACACATCTATACGTAGTTTCGTACGTGTGGCTGTAACTCTTTTCTGTTTCTGTTAGCGACCTTATATTATGTTTCGGGTCCAGATAAATAAACGTATCTAGTGTCAAACAAATTCTTGTAAATTTTAGCATTTTCTCTACACTGCTTCCCAAATGTGATTTTTTTCACAAAACAATGCATCCATAAACTCACACACACACACACACACACAGACACACAGACTCATACACACATATAATACATATGTGTGTATATATATATGTGTATGTCTCTCTCTCTCTATATATATATATATATTATATATATATATATATATATATATATATATATATATATAATATAATATATATATATATATATATATACATACACACACATACATGCATATATATATATATACATACACACAAACATACACACACGCACATATAGATATATAGATATATATATATGTGTGTGTGTGTGTGTGTGTGTGTGTGTGTGAGTGTGTGTCTGAATATACACCGTCTATTGAAGATTATTTATTTAAAATACCTTCTAGTTGGTAATTAGATTGTGGCAGCCATGAATATCTTAGTAAAGCCTAAAATAAAATGAATAAAATAGAAAATGCAATTAAAATTACCTTCTAGAGTGTAAACGAGCGGGAAAAGGATTTTTAATGTTTTGACCTTCCATCTAGCCTTTGAGTTATTTATTTCAATATTAGTTCCACCTAGATATATTTCCTGTCCTCTGAGTGATATGTATATTATATATATATATATATATATATATATATTATATATATATATGTTTGTTTATGTATATATATATATATATATATATATATATATATATATATGTATGTATGTATGTATGTATGTGTATATATATGTTTGTTTATGTATATATATATATATATATATATATATATGTATGTATGTATATAATTCTTTAGTCTAAACACTTTGGTCCATTTCCTTTCGAAATTCTTTTTCATATACAAGGAAAGGAAGATAAAGAATCTTACAAAACAATTGAAAAAAATATATATATAAGAAAAGATAAACAGAAATTATCACTCTTGGTAACGACGTGAAATTGTTTTAATCTAGTGGACTTTTACGTCTGTTTCTATCTAATGTTATTTTGACAGTCCGTGTTTTGATGTTGTTGCTAATTGTTTTCTCTCTCACTAATAATTACTGGCGAACAGCCAATTATTCAGCCCTCTTGTATTAAATTTTCTTTCCCGCGGGAAATAATTCATGGATAATATGCGTACTATTATGCATTTAGAGAACAGCTACTTCTAGTTGACCAAAAAGGTGGAAGATATGTCTTTAAAATAATAGGCAGTAATTATATTAGCAATAGTAAAATTGTGTAAAGTATAAATTATGCACATTAGAGTTACTCATGATTAGACGAAAATAGTTTTGGCATCGCATATGGCGCATCAGAGAAGAAAATAGAGACGTCTTTTAAATTTTCTGCAATGTAATTTATATATATATATATATATATTATATGTATGTATGTATGTATGTATGTATGTATGTATGTATGTATGTATGTATGTATGTATGTATGTAGGTAGGTAGGTAAGTAGGTAGGTAGGTAGGTAGGTAGGTATGTATGCATGTATGTAATTGTATACACAGACGTACAGAGATAAATATACACCCAAGCATACCCATATGACAGTTGTATAAATACCCATGAAAAATTACGTCTACACATACAGTACGTCTTATGGTGCAAACATAAATTAATTCCGTATTGTTTAAGAGCTTCATGAAGCATGTTTAAAGTGCTATTCCGAAAATCCTTAGATCTCGAGGTAAAGGCAATCTTCTTGGACCCGTGTGGCAGGTAGATGATCCTAGATGTGAATAGCAGCGAAGGTGGCGCCCTCAGACAATTTGATATAAAGCAAGTATGTGTAGGCTGTCATCGAGGTTGGTTAACACTACTTTCATTTCTTGGAGGCTATTTTCAAATGAAACCCCATGATGTGAAGCATCTGGTGGACGATACACGGTACATATTAGTTCCATCTGTTTAATGTGTACCACCAGAGTGCCTGCCAAAGACTGAGTTTGAGTGTGACACCAGGACCACAGGTGTGACATCTTCTCGGATGTACATTGCCATTCCCATGAGTCCTTATTCCTGTCAGTTCGAAAGAGCTACTCTGGTATGTGTGTGTGTATATATATATATATTATATATATATATATATACATCTATATATGAATATGTATGTATGATGTGTGTATATGTGTATATGAGTATGCGTGTATGCATATGTATATATATATATATAATATATATATATATATATATATATATATATATATGCGTATATAATAGTGCATATACACACGTATATACGCTTCTTTCTTTCTCACTCTGATTTCTTAGCCCCCACTATCATATTAGCCAGTACAATAAACACCATTTATTTTTCAGAAATTTGACCATTATATTTTACTCTTACTTTCCTTTTTGAGGTTTACTACTCACTTAAATAAACACCAACGCCTGTACCATTTTCTGTACACATTCTTTCTCTTTAGTGCATTTCAAACATATCACCCTACACCCATTCCTCACGCATATTCATCCCTTACATTTTTACTTCTTCCTATCCCTCCCCTACTCCTCTCCCATACCCTTATTATACTTGACCACCAACTGACACTCCTTTTTTCATTTTCTCTTCATTCATTCTTTCTTTCTTTCTTTATTCTTTCCACGCCTATTCCGTTTGATCATTCTCCTCATTTTAACATACACATCCTTTCTCACCTCTTTATCTACTTAATACTACCACTATATTCTCATAATTTCACTCACACCACAAGACTTCTTCGAAAGAACAGCACATGGAATCTACGTCTCCACACTTTCCATTTGTAACGACATAATATGAACTCGTATCGGAATTTAGATACCTCGGAGAAAAAATATTTCTACCACTTCTACACACCACTTTGTTTTGCTAATGGAACTTAAAGTATAACAACCAACATATATTTCTATTTTTACTTCTATTCTCTTATTTCCATTTATACTTCTTATTTCCATCCTTTTCCAAAGTACTCCTTACATTGAACTCTACTATTTCCCTATATTTAACCATCTCCCACTGTCTCTGATGAAGGGATATCCCTAATAACCCAGAGACAGCTGTAAGACTAACTTTAGAAATATCCTGAAAATTCTACTCATCCTTCGCTTTGTTGTCTCATTTAATTTATCATATAAATGCCCATACAAACCCCACATTAGACTCCTCATTCGTATTATTGTCGAAACGAGAATTTAACTACGGTCCTTCCATAGCACTTACATAGCCTCACCAGCCAGCTTGGGTCTTCTGGATACCAATACCTCTCATACACACACACACACACACATACACACACACACATATATATATACATACATACATAATAACTTGGATCAAATACATAAAACTGCGAGGTGTCAGTAATAGTTGAATACCGCACCGAATATCCTACTTGCTACTATAGCATTACTATTATAGTACAAAATTATAACTAAATACTTAGCTAGACATAGTACATATGTATCCACCATTTTCTTATGCATCACGCAGTTTCTATACCTTTAAAATGAACAGCATCCACAGTTCTATATTTCATGCTTCTATCAGTATATTTAACATTGTTAGAAGAATCGGTTTGCATACACGCATTATTGATTGGTTTCACCCGTAACATCTCTCTTGTAACTTAAATTATAAGCAGCTAAGGATTTTATATATATTTACAAAAGAAAAAAACCTTTTGCCCTACGAGTCATCCTTAATCCGAGTAATATAAAAGAAAACAAATAAAACCATAAGATCATTGTTAATATTTTCAAACGCCAACAGTCTTAAAATCGTTCATTAATATTTGTACGTTTGTATTCGCTTACAATTATTCAATAATAAGTGAATTATAAGAACAGATGTCTTATATACTGTACCCCTGCGAAACACGTTTAACTCTTTTCAAAATCATAAATAAACGCAATCGCAAACATTTTATCTTATTATTTTCCTCTATCATATTTAGAAATTCACAATTTTGATCTCCCGATATTCAGAATTTTCGGTCTTTCAGCATTTGGTTTTGTGACGATCGTCCTCTTGTGGACAAATTTAAGACCCAACCGTCCAAATACGTGCGTGAGCGTACATACTGATGTATTTACATACATTAACACGCACACACTCACTCACACACACACACGCACACACACACACACGCACACACACGCACACTCACGCACATAAACACACATAACTACACGTACACACACACATACAGACTTATAACTACACATACACACACAAACAAATATCATATAATGTGTGTGTATATATGTTTAAATTGTTCGATCGGCTTCTGCAAAGGTTCAAACGAAGAACTTCGGCCAAAATGTATTTGAAATCGTATATCGTAGACAGGAAACTCTGGAGCTGTTTACAGCTTAGTGTACTTGAACCCAAAATATTAATTTGAACAGGAAAATTCTTAACTGCAAAATGATGCTTACATTTTGAAGACGATTCCTGCCTCATTTCAATCGAGGACCATATAATAAATACAAGGCAAGTACTCTTGTTGATTAAATAAATTTCGACACCTCCACAAAATGTGTGCTTTGTGTCTACGTTAGAAATCTTTGTTATTTTCATTAATGTGGTTTTAGCCGTATTTTCCCTTGGTAGTGTTATTATTTTATTTGTAGTTATTTCGTTACTTGTTTCATCTATTCATATATATTTTTTGTTTCATTCTTCCTTTAGCCGTTAATAAATAGCGTAATGGGAGTGAATATTCTCTGCTTCCTACTCCACGTCTTGCGAGACATCATCAGATGCTTCTCACTGAAATAGATTAGTCACCTCTTTTAATAAATTGTAAAACGCTAAAAGACAGGAAAATGTCTCATATATAGCTAAACCGATTTTAGCGTGTGCATGTGTTTATGTATGTATTGATATACATATATAGATATATACATAGACACATACATACATATATATATGTGGGTGTGTGTGTGTGTTTATATGTGTGTGTGGTATGTACATATGTATGTATATAAATATATGCATATAAGATGCGTATGTATGCGCGTATATTTATTGGATTTTTGAAAAGGCTGTTTTTCTTCTTGCACTAAATAATCTGCATATATATTACATTGATGTCTTTTCTTTTTTTTCTTCTGTTTTTTTCAGAGACGTCTGTTACCACGATCGAATCATTATTTTTCTGCGCCACAATACAACTTCCAGTAATAGGTTCTCTACTTCACTTTAAATCACTACCACTGCATTCCATCAAGATGTTTCCTGATTAGATTAACGTAAATACATACTTGTGTATCAATGAGACTTGTGATTTTCGCATTTACGTATGCATTAAATCTGTATTCATCATTCTGTTTTTACTTTTCTCCAGATATTTCAATTTATTTCCTTAAATATTACCGTAAAGACAAAAGCGAAATAGTCCAAAACTTTTCGACATTATATCAAAATACACAGAGATTCTGTACATCAATTTCATAAATATATTTGAAAGAAAATGATATTTCGATATCTATTACTGAAAATTTCATTAGAGTATCAAGAAATAATATCAAGAGATGATACGAATGTATTGTTAGCACATATTTCACTGTGATTTATGATGTCTGTCCCCAACCCATTTACTACACTGAAATTCATAATCTCAATGAGAACCAACGTAAATATTTGTATAGAAACATGTATATGTTATGTCTAATTCTATGAAAATACTGCAACTTTGCGAGACAAACCTAGCAAGACCAGTGATATGTTGACACCAACTTTGTAGCTGGCAAAGACATTTGTTGAATCAGTCCTTCACTTTAAAAAATAAGCAGTAGAGCAAAATTATCAAATATGTTGCTTGCGTTTTATCTTTGAATCAGCTCTCTGGTGACACCTACAGGAGATAGTGGAATATGCAAATCAGTTGGTATCTGAAAACAAAGAATAATAAACTACATTGAAATGTGGACCTGATAGGTGCTATTAAAATACTATGAAGCCTATTTGATTACTCCGAGTGTAACACGTTTTCATGAAATATCTGGAGAAAAGTAAAAACAGAATGATGAATACAGATTTAATGCATACGTAAATGCGAAAATCACAAGTCTCATTGATATACAAGTATGTATTTACGTTAATCTAATCAGGAAACATCTTGATGGAATGCAGTGGTAGTGATTTAAAGTGAAGTAGAAAACCTATTACTGGCTTCCTCTAACGCACTTCTGAGAGCTCTGCACTCGTACTGGAGACATACAATGGCTATCTTATATAAGTATGCAAAATATATTGAATTGCATTATAAGTATAATAAGCCCTGTTGTTTGGAGCGGTGAACATAGATTATTGGTGCAAAAAAAAGAAAACAGAGCGCTTCGACCACATAAAACATATGTACAAAAATAAATACCAAGCCGTCTCAGAAATTACACGGGATCTATCATAAATGTAATGTTTATTTACTTTTTATTTAAACAATAACATGTAACGTGATAATGGTGTAGTCATCTAATTTGAGATGTATTTTGTTTTCAATTTTCATATTGAGAATGTTGCTACATTAATTTCAAGATTAGCATAGATCTATGGTTGCTCTAGTGAATTTAAATATGCCTATAGCATGACCGTTCAATCTAAATGATACCAGACAAAGTCATATGTTCCCTGAATAATATAAACCCAGATGTTTACGGATACAAAATGAGGGACTGTGCAGCGGAAATAAAGAAGATGCATCATATGGTAAAACAATGGTAAAAGAATTCCGTATCAATTTCCTTTGCGTGGAACTCTTTCTGCTCTGAGATACACTGAAGTCAGGATAAGTGTTTTTGTACATCACCTTATATCACACACGGAGTACTTTTTTTTAGAAGCTCCGAGGTAGCTATAAGGGGATACACAACGTCTAACGTCTGAGAACACTGAATCGTATCGTTGAAACAGTTGTAAGCAAATGAAATTGATTACGTAAATCATATAATATGTGTCTATATATATAGAGAGAGAGAGTAAAATCTATTTACTAACGTAAAATGGCAATCCTACTACGTTGGCAAATAGATTTGACGCTCTAGTACTGTTACAGCTTACTTCTCGCTCAGAGTTTTAAAACTAATTGCTTTCGTCTTTACGAGATCAGTGCTTGTGTGTCGCTTTGAAAGTATATCACTCGAACAAGGCCTAGCGTTGCTATCTCTAGCTAACGGTAATCATGTGCCGATGACGAGAAATTATCCAGAAATCAAGGTCCGCGAGTACTGTTTAAGTTGTTTGAGTGGAGACATTAACTCAGTTGTTCGAAGCATAAGCATGCAGCTGTGTATCAGTAGTCAGCTGGAAAAGATGTCTTCCTGGGGCTAAAAAAAGGTAGTAACATCGTCCTGATCAGGACAGACACTGTACATTGGCAAATAGATTTTACTCTGTAGTACTGTACTGCTTGCTTCTCGCTCAGAGATTTTTAAAACTATATAGTATATATATATATATATATATAAACAGACATATACATAGTACATAGTTTCTTTTCCGTTTAGATAAGATCAATAAAAGAAAAGTACGCCATCCGGTGGAAGATAAAAATTATTTAATGTACACTGTATACAGTTATGAGCTACTGTTAAATTCATACACTAAAAACGTTTTACATGTAAGTTTTAGTAACAAGGAGAGTGTTTCCAAGCAATCTCCGGGCTCTGAGCACTTGTTCTATACAAGTTACAAATCAGGATAATAGAACAAGCACGCGTAATACGAGATGATGGTGGATGCAAAAAGTGGAAGAATGATTGAAAGGGGAAAAAGAAAAATGTGAAATTAAAGTTATGTCCCTTTATACCGTAAAGTGAAAATGCTAGTTGATGTAGTCTAAAGTCTGCGACACAGCTGCTCAATCCGGAGAGGTTAGTACTATAAGAAACATGTCCGTAGAAAATATCTGATCTCGAATTCTGAGGCGCGGGGAAATTCTTAGATCTAAAGGGGATGTGTTATCTTTTGCTGCACATAACTTGCATCAGCTTTGTGACTTTATGGTAAAGGAGACATAATTCTAAGTCTTCTTTCATATCTTTCTTTTCCGGTTTCTTCAACCTTTCACCTTTTGCATCCACCTTCCACTAGTTTTCTTTTTTGTTCTCGTGAATTCTTTCCTTCTATTGTCCTGATTTGGAACTTGTATAGTCATGCCCTCAGAGCCCGTAGATTGCTTGCAGACACCAGGCGAGTTGTTAAAATCAACCTGGAAAAATCTCCAATGTATGAATCTATTAGAAGCTCATAACAGTGCACGGAACATATTAAACGCTACACACACACACACACACACACACATATATATATATATACACACACACACACACTCATATATATATATATATATATATATATATATATATATTGTGTGTGTATATATATATATATATACACACACAATTGCAGCATGAAGTTTTGTCAGTGAACAGGTCGCGGTCTCAAAGCGACGAAAATATTTTGACAGATTAAATTTAAATGTTGAAGTGAGTCTAACTGTTTTTGTGTGTTACTTAAATGGCTTATAAACACCTTCCTCGATGCAATTGTTTTCGTTCCAGCAAATGATCTCAGATCAAATCACTTGCTATGCAAGTACATCTCCGTAATATATATATATATATATATATATATATGAAACATAACAAACACTAGGATATCAGAAATTAGCAAACATTCTATTTTATACAACTTTCTATTCATAGCAACACGCTATTTCATATATACAATCACGTACGAATGTACATGCACTTATATGTCCGCACATACGCCTAGATATTACATATACACATAAGCTGCAAATATACTAATTTACTAATATTAATGTAAATAGCTTTTACGAGCCAGTGTATTACGATCTTTTGAATGAAAAATGAATGATTACCCAAATTTATTGAAAAGCCGTTGTATAGATTTATTCTCAGATAAGTTGCTGGGTTTCTCTATTGTATGATTGAATGTTACTGTAGTATGAATATAATATTCTTCAGCATTATTTATAACTATTTTGTTTATATTAAACTTATCTAAGTGTATCGACATCTCTCAAAGATTCCAACGAAAGCCTCAGGTCTTCCAAAACCTAGTGTGTAATATACAAGATGAATTTCTTCACAGCTTCACTTGACTTAATAAGTTTGATATTTCTTTCCTTCTCAGCAGCTATTTCTATAGGTGGCCGTAACAAGCGAAAGGCTGAAGGGAATTTGACATAAATATGATCCACATTAGAGCTATATTAACCGTTCCCCTACCATAGTCAGTTGTATTATTTGCAATGGCTTTCTACTCCGAGCGGTGTTCCGTGTTTCTCTATAATATAAACAGTTGAAGTTAACGGAATGTTATTACGTTATGAAGAACTAGCTTCATGAATAGGGAAATGAACAGACTGAAGGTGCTATTTCCATTAACTTTGAATCATAATTGATGGAAAACGGAACTCGCTGAGTAGTTATCAACAGAGTAAGAAAATACCAGCGGCGCCCTCCTGGAGTAAAATAATATTATTAATTTCTCTAATGTAATTTATAATATATATGGCCACTTAAATGTTTTATGTAATAACTGAGACCAAACTGTGAGATATATTGTCAGACAACAAGCTGATATACTGCCCCATTTTCAATTTCTCGTGATTACTATTCAACAGAATATACATTCATAATAATGGGATAGTTCTCAGAAATATTGCTACGCTTCCTGATGTTCATCTTCAATCGGGCCGTGTGGAATGTAAGGTATTAGATTATTTTATGTCAAATATCGGTTACCCAATATATTTCCATGTACACAGGTACGCCTAACTGCTTTACTTTTGCAAAGTCATTCTATGTGCAATGAGTAACCAGTTTCGAATTATATACAACATAAATTGTAATACTTACACATATGCATACAGACATTACAAGTGTATATCAATACACATACATATAAACACGCTTATAACACACACACACGCATAGAGTCCAAAGAAGAAAACAAAAAGTGATTTTAACACATTTTTAATTATCACTTACAAATGTTTCTGTACTAATTCTGCTTTCCGCACCAGTTCAGGCAAAACTTCCAAGTGAAACATTTACGTAAAATAGTTCGGTTTTAAGCATTAGAGTAGCTCTTATTCAGCCCCGCTGGTGCACTTTTCCATAGAGCGTTTGCTAGAATTTTTGTGTTGCAGATATCGGGAGGAAAGAAAATGTTCATAAATATGAAAATGTAAAAAGATTGTACCAGAGTAGATAAAAATATGGTTAGGGGATGAAGAAGTAGTATATAGGGAAGAAGAAAAAAAGAAAAAGGAGGGAGATGGGGGGGGGGAAAGAAGATGATAGAACAGAAGAAAAGGAAGGAAGAAGTGGAAAAGAACGTGCGGAAGTTGAAGAAGATGGAGAAGACGAGAATATGAAAGGAAGAAGAAAAAAGAAAGACAAAACCGAAATCGAAAACTGGACGGAAGAAGGAGTTTTATTTGGACAATCGCATATTAAAATGGAAGGGGGAAATTGTTTCCAATGATAAAATAAAATGAAGTGATGGGGGGAGAGAAAGGGGGTGAAATTTAAAACAGTAGAAAGTGCAACTGCAACAATACTAATAATAGGTATAAAGTGATAAGAAAATAATGAGAATAATGCTACCACTATTATTAATAATAAAGATAATAATGCTATTATTAATGATAACACTAACAAGGCACTGGCTTTCATAGCTTGTGCTCTGAACTAATTAGAAGTGTTATCATGTCTTGGTATAAGAGATGGGCTATAGCAAATATTCTGCGCAGTACCACAGATTTGCTTGTCAGTTGTTTGATCTTGACCAGCTTAGCTTGTCTCTTAGTGGCAGAGATATGTGCATCTCTGATCACGAGTAGAAGTAGTGGAGGAGAATTCCTTGGAGTTTGAATAATTCACCACTAGAAACTTAAAATTTTATATGTTTTTTGTTATTGGCGCGATTGACATTTGCGCCAATAACAAAAATCCAAGCTTCGGAATTTCCCCCCTCTACCAACACAGTGACGATACAACCTGGCACCAACGAATCAGTAGAGAAATTCTCTTTATTACAAAATACTGACACCTTTTGAACGCGTCTACATCAAACGACATATCCACTACGGACTTAGAATAACACAAATACACACGCAAATATTAAAAATTATACACTCAAGAGAATTCCCAAGAATTCATTAAAAAACAATCCCAATCACTGTTATAATCCATAACGAGCCAATATTAAGTCATTCGACTATTTAACATCTTACTACGTTCATACTACCAACTTTCCATCTTATTCTCCCTTCTCTTTCTTCTTTGTCTTCTTCCTCCTCCTTCCTAACTTTACCACTATTGCTGTTTAGAACAACACCTACGCAAATTTTATAAACAAAACATTCAAAAGAGATGTTTCAGCAATTCAACAATTACTACTACCATCCACAGAGGAGCACTTGACCATTCTACTACCAATCACAGCGGGCAGTTGACCATTTAACATACTACTGTCATGGCACTCCCACATTCTTCTTCTTCTTCTTCTTCTTCTTCTTCTTCTTCTTCTTCTTCTTCTTCTTCTTCTTCTTCTTCTTCTCTTCTTCTTCTTCCCACCAAAAATTCACAACGACCTCGAACCCACAAGACTAAACAAGAGAGACAGAGACAGGCCGAATATATAATATATATATATATATATATGTGTGTGTGTGTGTGTGTGTGTGTGTATGTATGTATATATATATATATATATATATATATGTATTTTTTATATAGATATACATATTTCTCTGTATTTGTTTTGAACTTGTTCCATATTGAAAATTTGTATGCTAGTTTGTTTTCTTTAGACATATTTCTACGATAAATTCTTCTTTTATGACTTGTCATTTCAAGTGAGCATGGGTGAGACAGTTAATTGTGATTTATAAGGTTAGAATTTTCGAGTCTTTTAAGCTAAGCTCTTGTGTATTTACTATCTCTTCTTTTTACTGAATCCAAACATTGAACTATCTTCTAGCTACTCTTTTAACATTATGTCTCAAACTTTTACTCGTCCACTTTCCTTCACTGATTTTGTCCAATTAATTTTTGGTTTGATATAGTCGTGACCAGTACGAATGAATAAAATGTTGGTGTTGACTAAAGCAAATCGCATTTTGGCGTTATCCAAAGTTTAGAGAATTTAATATCTAAAATTTCATAGATTCCTTGAGCACTCATTAAAATATCACTCGGAAGATTTGTTTCGGAAAATATTATTTACAATAAATATTTTTGCCGGAATGATTCGCTAGATTGCAATATCAAGTTTGAAAGCATTGCCGGAAACTATGGGTAAAAGTATTCTAAAATATAGCCTCTAGTTATCCCGGGACTTGTGGATGAAACTTGCTTATATATACAGTTGGTAATCAATAAAATGTACACACATATATATACAGAGTTATATACACCCACCACACACGCATACACATTCACACACACAGAGAAAAATAAACTCAAGACGTTTCTTCAGTGTGGTGAAGTGGAATGAACGATGCCAGTAAGAGAATAGATGCTAATAAAGTGATTTTTTCTGTATATAATCTAAACAATATAATAACACCGTATTGTACCTGACAATGTTGGTGACTTTCTCGAACTATTCTGCCTCGAAGGTTCGGAGACATTCTGACAGGAAGCATAGATGCTCCTCTGGCGAGAGACCAGATTCTGACAAATTACCTCACCTGGTTGCACGTCACTTGCAGTCTTTATAAAATACGCAGTATGAAACTCAAACAAGGGTGCTCGCAGGAGGACACACAGAAAGAATTTCAGCCAGAGCTTTGGCACCCTCAACCAACACAAATGAAGATGAGAACGGGCAGAAAATAAAGTTAGGACATGTGTAAATAACCAACAATACCATGTATTGTATTATATGATGGATTGATTATTTATACAACGATTGCATTTCGTTATAAAGAAAGACAATGGCGTGGAGAATTAAATGCCAGTCAACCGGTAAAAAACATCAACTGCAACGTTATTAAGGGAGTAAATACGAGCAATAAAAACAATATACACAATATATTATATATATATATATATATATATATTATATATATATATATATATATATATATATATATATATATGTATATATATATATATACATTCGGACAGATAGACGATACGAAGGCGGACAAGAGAAACAACAATTAGAAGGACAGGCAAATAAAAAGACGGGTCATTCGTGGCCTTCTTTCCTCAGTCAAGTGCCATAAGTCACAACCATTTCGGGCAGTTGCACTTGAGGTGGTTCGATCTGGTTGCTCCCCAAACAGTCTATGCTAAGAGCATTAGACACCTATACATACATACAAAAGCAAAAGGCACAGCAACAACAATGTTAATATCAAAAACACCAGCAAAAATAGCAGCTTATTTTCATCATTCTTAACTCAATTTCACATATATTCTGAAGTACGCCATCCAAAATGCACAACCATAACAAAAATATTTACAGTCATACAATTTACAAAAGATGATGCACATAAAAAAAAAAATTGTGCCGAAACGAACAAGACAAAAATAAACTTCTGAAAGTGATGAAACCAGGCATTTACTGAGACGGAAATAGCGGTCATTTTTTTTTATGACTACGAACTTCGAAAACAAGTTTGTTTTTTCCTACTATTTCGCAAACTAACATGACCTATAAATGTGTGTGTTCTGACACTACGCGGGAGAGCAGTGACATGTGCTGAATGACCAGGTCACAAAATCAAGATATCGCAGCACTAATAAGGATTACCAACAATTTCATAATATACTTCGTTGGCTACCGAACAGACGCCTCTTTCGTCTCGCCTTGTTCAATCGGTGCGAAATTTTGAACATTTACAGATACGGAAGTAAACAGACGGTACCTAGCACGAAATGGTAGTTCGGCGGAGATTGGAACATATGCAACATGTGATTTGGTTGTGTTTCGTTTCATTGTAACATGAATGGAAAATTGCAAAAACGATGGTGCGGCAAGCATGCCATGATTAGATAGAATTTTCATTAGATTAATTGGTAGTATAAGATATCAGCATTGACGGTTGATTGGTCAAAGGGCTGATTCGTAGTATGTTTAATCAACACAGGAATGACACGTTTCGAGTATTAGTTAAGTAGATGTTTTATAGCATCAGAGAGAGTAAGAAGCGTCTTTAGTGATTATATTAAACTAAATTAAAATATGCAGTTTTAATAGAATGCGGTAGAGATGTCAGTAAAATAAACAATTTAAGTGATATCTCTCACTTTTAGTAAAAATGCAGTCAGTAAACGGAAACACTAGTACATTAGAAGCTGAGTCAGTCAACCTAACAGAAGACGCAATGAGAAATGGTAACACTTACGAGGACGTATACATATATATCTGTACGTTATATACACACGCACACACACAGATGCACACATACACACACATGAAAATATAAATATATGTGTGTGTTGATAAACACATACATGTATGGACATATATCGATCAATCTCTCTATCTACCTATTCATCCACATTTATATATGTATATATGTATGTATATATATATATATATATATATATAATATATATATATATATAATATATATATATATATATATAATATATATATATATATATATATATATATATATATACGTATACATATATATGTACATATTGTATAAGTATATGCTGATGTGTGTGCGTGTATGAGAGTGTCTAAATAGATAAAAATGAAGAAAAATATATATGTGCTGATAGAATGTTGGGCAAATTGTATCTCACTAAACTACTTTAATTAAACATTTCTGATACGAAATTGCAACTCAATTAAGAAAATATTACTCTTAGAAAATATCACTTATTTTACGTCCATCTATCCTCCATACTTACCTTAGCAACTATTACATCAATAATTCTCTTCTTTTTCCTCTTTCTCTGCTGGCATCAATTGGATTATAGACCAATTCTAACATAATTACACAGACCGGTTTATTGAATATTATCGATTATATATCAGGCAAGATTTTAACATCTGAATCCAAGCGAAATCAAGCTAGAAAATGCCTGAAGCAATCAGAATTATACACAAAAGTCTTTTTCCTATCAGGTGTTTCGTTCATTTTACTATTCTACTACATTGATCAACAATTGTTATATCCAATTAAGTTATTTTAAGAGAATGAAGCATCTTAACATGAAATGGCAATGTAATTAAAGTTAGTTCTGAAGCATTTGTCTTAGATTATTGCCGTTCGATCTAATTACAATCCGTTGGTTCTTTTAGTAACTTTCGTGTTCCTACAGGAATGTTTCCTTTCATGGTTTAGCTGACATCATTCATGCACCATCTCTCTTCATATCATCTGATGTATTATATAATGCTTTCCGACGTACCATTGATTTTCTATACAGCATGTACATTTTTCTATAAATTTAGCGCCGTGGAAATGCCTATTGTTAGATACATATAAATATAATGACGATGTAAATGATGATAATAATGATAATAATTATATTTATAATAAAATTTTCTTCTTCTTCTTCTTCTTCTTCTTCTTCTTCTTCTTCTTCTTCTTCTTCTTCTTCTTCTTTTTCTTCTTCTTCCTCTTCTTCTTCCTCTTCTTCTTTTTCTTCTTCTTCTTTTTATTCTTCTCCCTCTTCTTCTTCCCCTTCTTCCTCTTCTTCTTATCATCATGATTATTATCATGATTATTATTATTTTTATTATTATTATCATTATTATCATTATTATTATTAGTAGTAGTAGTAGTAGTAGTAGTAGTAGTAGTAGTAGTAGTATTGTCGTTGTTATTATTATTATTATTAGTAGTAGTAGTAGTAGTAGTAGTAGTAGTAGTAGTAGTAGTATTGTCGTTGTTATTATTATTATTATAAGTAGTAGTAGTAGTACCAGAAGTAGTAGTAGTAGTAGTGGTAGTAGAAATAAAAGTGGTTGTAGTATTACTACTGCATCTTCTCCACCCCTCCACCTACTACTACTACTACTACTACTACTACTACTACTAATAATAATAATAATAATAATAATAATAATAATAATAATAATAATAATAATAATCGGGTGGATCGCTGCTTTATACAGCAACATCTGCTCGGTGATACGGGTGAACGGTCACCTTTCGGAACCGTTCGACATCTCGCATTCGGTCCGCCAAGGATGCCCTCTCTCCTCTCTCTTGTACATATTGACTCTCGAGCCATTACTGCGCAAGTTGGAGGCTTTGAGGGGTATCCCGCGCGATCTAGGAGGCGGAACCAGCGTGTCTGCCTATGCCGACGACGGCCTGATTGGCGAGACACTAAACGAGTACGAAGCGGTGACAGGGGCAAAGATTAACGCGGAAAAGTCTGTGGGCTTGCAACTGGGCACCTGGAGAGGCAAGCCCATACCGTCCAACAGCGTCGTAGGGCGCTGGACAGATTGACTCGCTAAACTGCTCGGGGTCTGGTTCGGTCCGGACCTCCAGGTGGATAAAAACTGGGAAGAGGTGACGAGCAGGGTGGCATGTCTCACCCAGAAATGGGCCGAGAGGAAGCTGTCCCTGAAAGGTCGAGCGGAGGTGGCGAATGCGTACATCGCATCCGTCATCTATTACCGCTTGACCGTCGTCCCTTGTTCCAACCGCTGGTTGGCCAAGCTCAGGGATGGGCGAACTTTTTTGATCGCGGGCCGCACAGTGCGTCTTTGGAACCTTGGCGGGCCTCATTTATAAAAATCAAGTGAAAATATTTTTAAAGGTGGTTATAGACCTATAAACACACAATTGATTGAAAGGAAATTTTGTGAAATATTCCTCTCGGCGGGCCGCATGAAAACCTATGGTACGCCTGCTCTTCGACTTTTTGTGGAAGGGTCAGGTGCCACTGGTCAGGCGATCCATCTGCTGTCAACGACCGCTGAACGGAGGCCTTGGAATGCCGTGGTTACTGATGCGCAGACATGCGCTCAGGCTGCGACATCTCAAGCGTTTCCTAGACGGTGAACAGGTGTGGTCGTCCTTTGTCAGACGCGACTTTCCGCAGCTCGTCTCTTTGACAGAGCTGCAGACCTGGATCAAACGTAGACCGAGAAAGGGCGCTTGGCACCTCGAGTGCCGTCAAGCTCTCTCCGCCCTCCGCCAGGCGGGCAATGCGATCGGTTTCAGCTCCACTCTAGCGTTCTATAGAGGGTTAGTGGAGGAAAAATGCGACGACGTTCTCGGGGAAACACTAGGCGTTGACGATAACGAACTGAGCGGTCTGTTCGGAAGGACTTTCGGGCCGGGGCCAATGGATAATTTCCAGAGGTCGCTCGCTTGGCAGTGTTACCGAGGGGCTCTGCCTGTTCAGGATAGACTCTACCGGCACGGAAGTGCCGTTAGCCGGGCCTGCCCGAGATGTTGCCAGGACGACGAAACCGTTCTACACGCACTCGTCCAGTGCCCGAGTATTGCTGAACTATGGGTTTATATCGAACAGCTACTGTCACGTGTAGGACGGATCCGGCTATCAGCCGAATCCATAGTGAAGATTGCCCCGCCGACCCCCTTTAACAAGGAGGGCGAGGCCGTTTTCTTGTACCTAGTGGCTGTGGCAAAAGAGGTTGTATGGTGGACCTGTTTGAAAGGGCTAAAGTCAGACACTTTCCTCTTTGGTCAAGGCCTCATCAACTTTTTCAAGTTTCACTTGAAAAGGAAGATGAGGTTAGAGAGGAGAGTGCTGTCCGATAGCAAGTTTTCTGAAAGGTGGGTGAATTGTGCGAGAATGGCCAGTATAAATGGACCAATTCTCAGGTTTCGCCTGTGATTGAAAAAGGTTTTATAAAAAGAGAAAGGGGCTCTCTACACCCATTTTGACCAGGCTCCCGTTGGCTTTTATGGGGGTTTTTCCACCAGGAACCTTTCGAAGCGCCTCCCTCTATTGGGAGTTTTTCGTTGTTATATTATTTGATTGTTACACTGTTTTTACACGATTTTTTCACAAACGGACAAAACCCTTCGTAACCTTTCGTCCTGTTTTGTCCCTTTATGTTTTCTAATCATATGTATCAGCCCTTGTGGCCAATAAAAAGAATGTATTATTATTATTATTATTATTATTATTATCATTATCATTATTATTATTATTATTGTTATTATTATTGTTGTTGTTGTTGTTGTCTTTGCACAGTTTCTAACGCTGGAGATGTATTACAGTGTCAGTTCTTCACTACCAGTATATTAAAGAAGCACTTCATGTTTTTCGAGCACTATCCGGAGTATTCAAGCGGTTCCAAGCAGTGCCGGTTTCTGCAAGTGCTCCACCCTAATTGAAGCCCATATTTGTTCCATGTACTTCTCAAAATTTTTACTCACTATTCCCAGGGCTTCGACCACCAGGCACATGAATTACAAGCATACGTTCACGACATGGTGATGTTATATCAAGATAAACAGCGCATGGTTTTGCAGAGAGGGGCCAGTTAGAATTTTCTTCAGACCGAGTAGCCCATCTCGCTCAAAAAGGTTCCTGAATAAGGGTTGTTTAAGGATCTTGAACAACGCATCCATGTTTTCAGAGGTGAATTATCCAAACCCCAAAGAATTCCTATCAAAACATGCCTATGATCCCGCCCCACTACTTCAACTCGTGATCAGAGATGCACATATCTTCAGCTACCAAGGGACATGCTTCACTGGTTAAAGTCGAACAACTGACAAGCAAATCCGTATTTCTTTTCATCATGTGTTGGGAGTCTTTGACTTTGTGCCGCAATTAAATTTCCATAAAATTCCTCTCGCTTTGAGTTTCGAAATTCGCAACCATTTTGGAGATTTCTCCTTTGTTGTTTCGTTTGTATTTAGCTGATCTCAGCATTTGCCATGGAAGGGCTTCTATTTCCCTTACGTTATTATAGTACTTTGTAGTTCCAATTTTGCTTGGATCTTAGTCTCTTTAAATCTCTTGTTGTTTCTTCTTTTCTTCATAATTGCCAACTGTTATAATCTCTCTCATATTTTCGACTTCTTTCAAGATTGAAAACAGTTTCTTGGTTTGCTTATGCTTTTTGGCTTCTCTGATTTGATATTTCTGCTGTCCCGTAGTAAATATAAACTAGTTCTATACATGTATAAGCCCTACATTACCTTAAATTTGTTGCATTCATAACCATTCTATGTCAGATTTAGTGTAGTGTATTCTAAGTTCCATCATTAGTTTTGTTGTGTTATAGTCTGTGACCTATAAATGGGAAAGTTAGTGTACTGATACCTATTGTCTTATTTTTCGTATTGAATTCTCTTTTAAGTAATAATCTAACTCGTCTATTGTATTTCTTCCTTATCTTCACTTTCATTTGTGTGCCCTGTGGCGTATGTAGTCCATTGATTCCAAAGTATTTGCACGTCTAGGTTTGGTCTAGTTCTCTTATTTCATTTTTTCTATCTAATGTGATATTGTTATGCATAACTAATTTTCCTTTTTTCACTGTTAGCTTGGAGCATTTTCCTAAGCTGAATTTCAGATTTACTTATTGCTAAATACATGTAGTGTCAGCAATAATGTTGTCAGTTCGTTGTCCTTTGCAGCATATATATAGCTTAAGGTCATCTTTAGACAAAGGATAGCGATTGTGTTACCATAGCAGTTGCACCCTCATTCACGTCTGTTGAAGACATCAGTGTCAGATAGAAATATAAGTGGACAGAGTGAGTCTCCTTGCAATATTCCTCTTCTAATGAGGATGGCATTGCTATTTATAATCCCTTCATTTGTCTGGAGCTACAGAAATGTTTGACAATTATTTCTGACATCTCTCATACTTTTTTTTTTGTTTTCATTATTTTTGTTCATGGGAGGCGTTTCCAGAATCCATATGTATGGAATACTGTCAAAAACCTTGCGGTAATCGATCCAAGCCATATTTCGACCCTTCCTTTTCTTTTGGAAATCTTCAATGATCGTTTTGTTGGATAATAACTGGTTTTTACAGCCAAAGAAGCCGTTATAACATCCCTTCTGTTCTTCTGTTTCTTCTAGATGTTTGCCCACCCTCTGTGGTGCTATTGCCGTTTAGACCCTCTGTAGTGCTAGTGTCGTTTAGGGGTTTTCAATTATAGGGTGACTTGTTATTTTGAAGTTTCAATGGGACTGAGCCCAACACTTCAATCACCACTGGTATCACTTTTACATTACCCTCTCTCATTCCATACAGTCTAACCATTTCCACTTTCAATTCGGAGTACTTGGTGATTTTTTCAACCTCTTTCCTCACATCACTCATAGGATTTGGTATGGCTACATCAATGATCTGACAGTATTTGCCCCTCTTATTCAATATGACAATTTCCGGCAGAAGGCGTTCGATTACACGATCCGTGGGAAAATAAGATTTCCATAGTATTGTTACTTTGGTTAAACCCCTCCTTGCCCATCATTTCATCTGCATTTACATCCATATCTTTCGCGGCATATTGCAGCATGTCTTCATCACTATTTATCAAATTACTTGGCAAGCGTTCTCTTTTCATTTCTTATACAATGGTCTATATTAATTAGTCCTCTGCCACCATTCGTTCTTTTCATATACAGTATGTTTACGCTTGCTTTAGGGTATAGCGCTCCATGCAGCATCACCAACTTTATCGTCCTTCTATCCAGTGTTGATATTTCCTCCTTGATTTCAACACCATTTTTAGGCTTTTTGATACGTCACGCTGACCTTGACTTACATTTCTCTGTGTAGAATGTCATCCAGCTCCAAAATCCCCAAATATCTATATCCACTACCGTCGGGTTCACTCATGGTCTCTCCTGATCATAACCGCAATCCTGTGCAGGCTGCGTTCTTCCTTCTTTTCATATTAAGTACTGAGCATTTGGTAATCCTAAATTCCGTACCGATGTCCCTGCCACACTTCTAGACTGTTTTGGTTAAGGAATCTATCTCTTTTTCAGATTTTCCAAACAATTTCAAGTCATCCATAAATAGAAGATAGTCCAATGACGGGCCTTTCTTCCCACAACGGTAACCCATCTTGACTTTCCTAAGTGTCATTGTTATGGGTATTAGTGCAATTACAAAAAGTAACGAAGAAAACGAGTCACCTTCGAAGATACCCCTTTTAGTATTAACTTCTCAAAGGAATACATTACTTGAGTACAATTTCGTGAGAACAATTCCAGTATTTTCCAGATTATGTTTAGGCATGCTATGGGACGCTAGTTTCTCTCAATATTCCCCTTTCTTCTATATTTCATTACAATTGTTTTCCTCCCAGTCACCATCCACGCGGGGACTGTACCTTTCTGGACACACTCAATCAATTAGGTTGCTAGTCTTTCATGCATCTCTTCAGCCAAAAGCCATGAATCCCGTCTGGTCCGAGGGCGTTCAAGTCAGGCACTTTATCCACTTGCTCTTTCAAATCACCCGTGCTTATTAATAATATTCCTTTGTTTCTTTCTTCCTTGTGATTCTGTCTTCATAGTTCCTATCCACATTGCATCTCTTCTATGAACCACATTGTTTCCCCATAATCCGCTCCAGAACTCCTTGGCTTGATTCGCATCAGGAGCAACATTTTCCCTATTGTCTCCTTCTAACGTTTGGAAGAATTGCTTCGGTTATTTTTGAACAATCTGTTCCTTTCGAACTATTTCTTTCTGATCACAAATCATCTGATCTTCTGGCTTTTTGCGATGATCCCCTGTTTTACCTGCTCTGTCACTGCACCAACCCTATTCTTCCGTATTTTATATTTCTTCTTTAATTTTTCTCGGTCAGTCTTTTCCCCATTTATCCAGTTTCCTCTTAACCATTGCTCAATTTTTCCTAGATCTTACCTTGCTCGCATTACGTCCCTTTCATTTCATCATTTCCACCATGGATCTTTTGCTCCACCATTTTCTGTTCTCTTAAGTTGTAATTTCTCCTCAACAAATAGCGCAAAAGCTCGGAGAATATTCCTCATTTGTGTTACGTCCTCGCCTGGATGTATTTTATGACAGTATTTATCTTCTGTGTTACTTTGTTTATCACACTCCTACGTACCCTTCTCATATTCATGGGGATTTTTCCTTATTGAGTATTCACCAAGTCGTTAACTCGTCTTTGAATTTCAAGTAATTCATTGAAGGGAATAGTAGGAGGAAGAGTAGCAGCTTGGTGAATAGACCAAGTTCTACAGGTCTATAAATAGATTCGGCGGATGGTGAGGAGGTCAGCATTGGACATTCTTGTGCGATAAAGAGACAAAAGAGGCCTCCACCCTTTGGGTCAGCAGATGCCAAATGTGTTTACTACTACTAGCGATCAATGAGAACACTGACCTTGGCCTTTAAAAGAACCAATTCACTTTGTTCCATTCTTAATTACTGATAGAAAAAATAATAATATATACAGTGATGTTCACATCGTTGAATTTTTGAATTTCTGAATTCTTTTTATAAGTTTTGCTGTGGTTTACAGTTTTTGTAATTGTGCAGTTTGTATATATTGGCAGGTGATTACCTCCTTAATTTTGTTCTTTATTGTGCATTTAATTGTGTTGTTGCAATAAAAGGTACGTTTACATATCCGGTTAGTCAAGAAGAAAAGAAAGGTAACATTTTCACACAAAATTGTAGATATTAAAGTTTAAAAGTTTTCTAGAGATATTCATGTCCAATTGGTGAAGGCAGTAGTATTGTTAGCAATAAAAAGGATGTTTACATTTTCGAATACTCAGGATGAAAGTTAAGAAAAGAGAAGAAGAGTAAAGAAACTTGTAGATATTAAAGTTTTTAAAGCCGATCGTTTGTCTGTTCGAAAACTGTAGATATGTAAGTTTCTTATCTTATTTTGAGGGAAATTGAACATACTCAGAGAAAATTGTAGACATTCCAGTCTTTGAGAGCTATTCTTCAGTTGTCCTGCTGGGTTGTATTAGTGTTTCTGTGTCTTCGGCTGCTGACTGGTCAGAGCAGCGAAGAATACATTCAGACGCTGTCAAGGCTGGCCCTATTCCATTCATTATTATTATTATTATTATTATTATTATTATTATTATTATTATTATTATTATTATTATTATTATTATCATCATCATCATCATCATCATCACCACCATCACCATCATCATCATCATCATCATCATCATCATTATCATTATTATTATTAATATTATTATTATTATTATTATTCTGTTTGACTTTTGCTTTATGTCTGTACAAGTTGGCTCCAAGTCTCACCTAGAGACCTCAAGAGACAACAGGTTAGAAGTTCTGTGCCATATATTTGGGTTTTTTTTTTCTTTGGTGTTTGTACTAGTGAATGTCTAATACATAAAAAAAAAGTAGAAAAAAAAAATAAATAAATAAATAGTTTGTTTTAAACCTTGGGATTACATAGAGAGTATTTTGCGTAGGATATGAGCAGTTCCCATGAGCACTATCTTTTGAATTTCTGCCATTTTGGGGTTTCCTGGTATCTGAGTTAGGTAGCAATCAGTCCCTTTCGCTATCATTCCTAGGGCACCTATGACAACAGGTATTGTTTTAGTCTTCAGCTTCCACATTTTGCTGATTTCTATTTCAAGATCTTTATATTTGCTCAGTTTTTGGTAGGTCTTGACAGATACGTTTATATCGATTGGGACAGTCATATCAATGAGGAGGCATGTTCTTTGTCTGAAGTCTTTCAATATAATGTCTGGCCTATTTGCATCTATCTTCCTGTCAGTTTGAATGGTGAAGTTCCAGAGGAGTGAGATGTGGTCATTTTCAAGCACAGGAGGTGGATTGTGTTCCCACCAGTTTTTTCATGGGGCAAATCCAGGTTTTTGCAAATTACCCAGTGAATATATTGTGCAGCTCTATCATGCCTACTGAGGTACTCTGTAGGCGCTAGAAGACTGCATTTGGAGACAACAAGGTCAATGGTTTCATTTTGTTGTCGGCATACATGACATGTTGGGCTACTGCCGTTCTTTAATATGTTGGCCTGGTAGTTTCTTGTTGGTAGACATTGATCTTGAGCTGCTATGATAAACCCCTCTGTTTCAGATTTTAAGCCAGAGGCCATTAGCCATTGATGGGTCAGGGCTTTGTCGATATCTGCATTATTCGCTCTCTTTGGGTATTTGCCATAGAGAGGTTTTTCTTGCCATTTATTATTCAGAATATCTAAGGCCGTAGTTTTGGCACGGGTTTTCATGCGCCTAGCTTTTTCCGTGCTTGTTTCTTGTATATCAATCTCTAATTCCGAAATTGGTTGTATTCGGAATTCACTTAGATATTCCTTTGCCTGTTTTGTTACTGAGTATGATGCTTTCTTGTTTTCATGTTTTGAGACAAGTTTTAACATCCAGTCCTCAGAGTTTTTCAGGTAGGTGTCTAGGCCAATTGTAGCAATCTTCATTGTTATTGCCAGTTGCAAAAGACCACGGCCTCCCTCTTTTCTTGGCAGATAGAGTCGTTCTATATCTGCCTTAGGGTGGTGCATTCTATGCATTGTCAACAGTTTCCTTATTTTTCTGTCGAACTGACATATTTCAGTAATTGACCAGTTAACAATATTGAAACTGTAAGTCACGACTGGTATGGCTAATGCATTGATCGCTTCGATCCTGTTTCTTGCATTCAGCTCTGTCTTGAGTATTGCTCTCACTCTTCGATAGCATTCTCTCCTGATCCTTTCCTTCATCTCTGAATGCCTTATTCCGTTCCCTTCAATTACCCTTAGGTACTTGTAGCTCTCCGCTGGGTCTAGTTCTTTTATGACATTCTGTTGGTCAAGCTTAACGTTAGATGTTTCTGTCATTTTTCCTTTGATAAAGGTCGCCTTTGCACATTTATCGAGGCCGAATTGCATTCTGATGTCGTCACTGAATTGTTTGACTATCGCTAGTAAGCCCTTGAGTTGTTCGTCATTTTTTGCAAAAAGCTTTAAATCATCCATGTAAACGAGATGATTTATATTTTTATCAAACATTTTATACCCGTACTGCGCGTCTTTGAGCAGCTTTGAGAGAGGTATTAAGGATAAACAAAAGAGGAGTGGTGACAGTGAGTCACCCTGGAAAATGCCACACGAAATTTTTACATCACCAGCATTTAGGGATTCATTGTCACTGTTCAGAGTTAGTGTGGTTCTCCATGATCTCATACTTACAGTCAAGAAGTTTCGCAGAGTAGGTGCTTATTATTATTATTATTTTATTATTATTATTATTATTATTATTATTATTATTATTATTATTATTATTATTATCATTATCATTATCATTATCATTATCATTATTATTATTATCATTATTATTATTATTATTATTATTATTATTATTATTATTATTATTTTATTATTATTATTATTATTATTATTATTATTATTATTATTATTATTATTATTATTATTATTATTATTATTATTCAGTAGTTTTTTTTTATTTTTATAGCGTGCTTTCACTTCACTACCGAGCGCAGCTCTGTGTGCCTTGGGTATGTGCTGTGATTTGTTGTGATGCTCTGATGGTTATTGTATGGAAAGTGTTCTGCGTAGGATGTGTGCAGTGCCTAGTAGTGCAATTTTCTGTATGTTATATGTGTTTGTAAGTCCTGGTGTTTTTGTTATGTATTTGTCTGAATATTTTTTTATCATGCCTAATGCACCTACTATGATAGGAATTGTTTCTGTTTTCAGATTCCACATTCTAGTTACCTCTATTTCCAGGTCTTTGTATTTTGAGAGTTTCTCAATTTCTTTTAGAGACACGTTGTCATCTGCCAGTACTGATACATCAATTAGAAAGCATTTTTTTTCTTCATGGTCTCTGACAACTATACCTGGTCTGTTGGCCTTAATTTCTCTATCTGTGTGTATCGGCATATCCCAGAGTATGGTTGCTTTCTCGTTTTCTGTGACCTTTTCTGGTGTGTGCCTATACCATCTTTTTTCTGTTGTTATTCCATAATGTTGGCATAGCTTCCAATGTATGTAAGTTCCAACTCTGTCATGTCTGTGAATATATTCCTTCTTAGCCAGGACTGGGCAGCTAGAGATAATATGATTTATTGTTTCTTGTCCATCTCCACATATTCTGCAGTTACTTGTAATATTTCTTTTCATTACATGTTTTTGGTAATTTCTGGTGGGGAGGCTTTGGTCTTGTGCTGCAATTAAAAATCCCTCTGTTTCTGCTTTGAGTCCTGAGCTTCTCAACCATTGCTGGGATTTTTCTTTGTCTATTTCTTTTGCGTTTAGTTTAGTCCAGTATTTACCATGAAGGGGCTTTTCTTGCCATCGTTTTATCATGGTTCGTTGCTGTTCTATTTTTAGTTTGGATTTCGTTTTTTTTATAGCTTTTGTTGTTTCTTCTTCATCTTCTTCTTCTTCTTCATGTTTATTAGGTGGTATGATTTCTTGTTTGTATTTGTCAGCTTCCTTAAATACTGAGAACAGTTTTTTGTTTTGCTCGTGTTTTGCCGCTATCTGGATCAGTTTTCCTTCCTTCTGAAGTAGATATTTTTGCAGTCCTATGGTGGTTATTTTATAGTAGTTTTCCAGCTGTATAAGGCCTCTACCACCTTCTATACGTTGTATATATAGTCTTTCTATGTCAGATTTTGGGTGATGCATCCTAGATCCTGTCATTATTTTTCTTGTTTTCCTGTCTATTTTGGTCAGTTCATTTCGTGTCCAGTTAAGGATATTGTAGCTGTAACTTATAACTGGGACAGCTAAAGTGTTGATACCTATTATCTTGTTTTTAGCTCTGTGTTTAGTATTGATCTAACTCGTCTATAATATTCTTTTTTTATTTTCTCTTTCATTTGTGTGTGTTGTGTCTTATCTAGTTCATGGATTCCTAAGTATTTGTAAGTTTGGCTTTGGTCTAATTCTTTTATTTCATTTGCTTCATCTAGTGTGATGTTGTTACTTTTAACTAGTTTTCCTCTTTTCATGGTTACTTTGGCGCATTTTTCTAATCCAAATTTCATATCTATTTCATTGGTAAATCCATGAACTGTCATTAATAGTGTTTCCAGCTGTTTGTCATTTGCAGCGTATAGTTTTAGGTCATCCATATATAAAAGGTGGCTGATCGTTTTGCCGTAACATTTATATCCGCATCCAGTTCTATTTAGCATATCAGATAGAGGTGACAGTGCCAAGCAGAAAAGGAGTGGAGAGAGCGTGTCTCCCTGGAATATTCCTCTTCTAATGGGGATGTCTTTGGTTTTCATGAGTCCCTCTTTTGTTTGGAGGTGTAGGACTGTTTGCCATTTATTCATAGAGTGCTCTATGAATTTTATGATTGTTGGTGCTACTTTGTTAATGGCTAGTGTTTCGAGGATCCATGTGTGGGGGATGCTATCAAACGCCTTTTTGTAGTCAATCCAGGCCATACTGAGGCCTTTCTTCTTTCTGTGGCTGTCTTCAGTTATGGCTTTATTAATCATTAGTTGATCTTTACAGCCATATGAGCCTTTGCGGCATCCTTTCTGCTCTTCTGGGAACAGTTTGTTTTCGTCCAGGTGCTTGTTCAGCCTTTGTGATATCACTGCAGTAAATGCCTTGAACATAGTAGGGAGGCAGGTTATTGGTCTGTAGTTTTCTGGTTTTTCTGTTTCATTTGATTTGGGAATTAAGATGGTTTTCCCCTTCGTGAGCCATTCAGGCATTGTCTCTGGCTCTGCTAGTACGTTGTTAAAGTTTTCAGCCAGCTTTTTGTGCATTCCTGTTAGATATTTCAACCAGAAGTTGGGGATCTTGTCATGCCCAGGTGCCTTCCAGTTGCTTAGTCTTTGCAGTGCTTGGGTGACCTCTTCAGTTGTTATGGGGGTCCAAGTTTGTTCAGATGCCGAGTTTGTTATTTTGATACTCCTTTTTTTTGTGGTGGTTCGTTCGCCGACCATATTTCTCCCAGAATTCTTCCAATTCTTCTGCCGTTGGTGCTGCAGTGACTTCTATTTTATTTTTGCCCAGTTCTTGGTAGAACTTTTTGGGGTCGGAGTTGAACTTTTTGTTCTGTTCAAAGAATATCTTGCTTCAGCTTTTCTTTTATCTCCGGCAAATCTTTTTCTGTGGTGTTATATTTGCGGAGCATTTTTGTTCTCTTTTTGTTGCTCAGTAGCGTTGCTTGTTTGCTGATTTCATTAAGAATCGACAGGTCTTTTCTAATTTTTTTTTTTTTTTATTTTGGATGTTATTTACCCACAGGGTTTGTTTGGGTGGTGGTACTCCTGTTCGGGCGGGTTTGGGTGAGTATCCAGCTTCTTTTGTGGCTGCAGTGGCTGCTGCGTATATCAAGTCATTTAGTTCAGTGATATCACTTTTTTTTTGTTTCAGTGGCTAGTTCAGTGACGGCTAGGTTTATGTTGTTTATAATTGGTGTTGTTATTGCGTTTATTTTTATTCTTGGGAGGTATGGTCGGTGGTCCATTTTGAGCTCTGTGGTTTTTAGTTCTTTGATTATTTTATTTTTTATATTATCATAATCATTAGGCTCCCCTTCGTTGTTTACATCGTGTTTGTTGGGAATGTTGCGTTTGTCTTCGTGTTTTACAGTTTCAGTGTTTATATTATTGGGCATTGTTGTGTGGCTTCTATCTACATTTTCCTGGTGTATGTTTTCTTTTAGGTGTTCTATTTCTATTTCTGATATTTCTTTTGTGTTGAGAATGTATCTTCGTACGTTAGCTAATTTATTAGGGTTCATTGCTGTATCCAAGTCTAAATCTCTATTATTTTCCTTCCATATTTTATATGTATGTGTTGTTGTATTTTCATTTTTGGGGTAGAGTACTGCTGTGAAGTATGCGTGTAAGATAGAAATGTATTCCTCACGTGTCCATTTACGTCTTTTGGGTTTTATTTGCGGGACATGAGGTACAACGTCCGGCCCATTATTTTGACGGTCGTCATTTTCGTAGGGTACCGGTCCGTTTATTTCTGTTGTCACATTATTTCGCACGTGTAGTTTTTCGTACATTTTTTGTTGTAGGTTTAATGTACGTACCGCTCGATTGTTATTCTTGGGTTGAATAGTATCGGTGGCATTTAATTTCTTCGTAGTTCCTTTGTACGTGGTGTTTGGGGTCGGAGATGATCGTGATGTTTCACGCATGTTTACATGTGTTGCGTTAGAGGTGGAGATGATATCGAGTCAAAATACATCATTTCGTTTCGAAAATAGTAATAAATTTCAGTTTGTATTACTTACTCGGATACAGTCCAATTCTTTGTTAGTAAAACTTTGGCTCCATAGGATGTCCTTGTTTTCGATGTTTGTGGATAGGTTTCGGAGCTCTGAATTTTCCTTCTTACATCTTAAAAGTCCCCCGGTGTTCTTTTAAAAGTCCCCCGGTGTTCCTCTTAAAAGTCCCCCGGTGTTCCTCTTAAAAGTCCCCCGGTGTTCCTCTTAAAAGTCCCCCGGTGTTCCTCTTAAAAGTCCCCCGGTGTTCTCTTAAAAGTCCCCCGGTGTTCTCTTAAAAGTCCCCCGGTGTTCGGGGACTATTATTAATATTATTAATATTATTATTATTATTATTATTATTATTATTATTATTATTATCATTATTATTATTATTATTATTATATTATTATTATTATTATTATTATTATCATCATTATCATCATCATCATCATCATCATCATCATCATCATCATCATCATCATCATCATCATCATCACATCATCATCATCATCATTATTATTATTATTATTATTATTATTATTATTATTATTATTAATATTATTATTATTATTATTATTATTATTATTATGATGATGATGATGATGATGATGATGATGATCATCATCATCATCATCATCATCATCATTATCGCTACAACTCTACTACATGCTAATTTAGTTAGCACTTATTTTTTCTTGAAAATAAATATCAAATTTTCCTTTGGATGTTTGAAGGATATAGAATGGCAGCATTTTTGCTGTGGTGCCAAATGCAGCTATTAATACAGGAATAATTTTTTTTAGTCTTCCACAAGCAAAGTACTTATTCCTGATATTTACACAGGTATTTGAGTTCCTTGACCTGAGATTGAGATGTATTTTCTTTATAATGTATTGTGCAGGAATTTTATATTCCATGTAATATTGCTTCTGGTCTCTTAGCTTTCAGATTATGAATCGTCGGAAACAATAACATAAATAACTTTACATCTACTCTCGAGCATACATACATACATACATACATACATACATACATACATACATACATACATACATACATACATACATCATACATACGTACATACATACATACATACATACATACATACATACATACATATATATATATACATGCACACAAGCATAGACACTTCTACACACACACATTTATGTATCTATGTATTGTATACACAAATAAATACATGCATACATACGTAATACATACATATATACATATACATATTTAATTATTAGGATGAGGATTCCGATAGAATCAAAGTACTTTAAAAGGTATGTCTGTGGTTACGGCCTACGCTTGGTGTGGGTCGAAATATCAGATAGGATATTTCGGTTGTGTACACACAGAAAACCAACTGTATGAGCATTTAGCGCCTACAGAGCTGGTCCAAATTACGCGTATCATAACTATACTGCAAATACGGGATACGACCATATCGGCAACAACACAAATAAAAATGAAGATAAATTTAAAAGCAAAAGTTCTTCACTCAAACCCCTATCAAATTAAGGAGATAGGAAGCATTGCGTATGTAAGGGTAAAAACAGGAAACATGACGTAATATGGTATAATCTTCCCTTAAATTCCGTAAAAATACTAATATAAGTGGAAAATTATTTAGTATACTAAAGCAAAATTTCTCAAGTATTACTGTTTATTCTGCCGTAGAAACATAAGGGTCTCCTACTCAACACACCCCAATCTAGATGCTATTATACCCAGCCTGATGAAGAAACACTTAACCATGGCTAGATGTAGTTATAATTTCTCTAGCACCAACGCTCCCAATAAAAATCGTAGAAAAACAAAATGATAATGATAATATTAACATTCTTACTTCTACCGACAAAAAATACTATATACACAACAGTAAGTTGTGTATATAGTATTGCAAGTTGGTGACAATAGCCAGAAGCCACTAATGAGGATAACAGCTGTAAAAACTACGTCACAACCATCAATAGCTTGAGCTCACACAACACCTCTTCTTACAACACTCTCTCCGCCAGCAGTAACGGCGGTGTCCAGTCAACTCGTCGACAGCAATTTGTCGTCGTTTAACTTGTCCCCAGTCAGTTCATTTTTGGTCAATTCGTCCCCAGGTCAATTCGTCGTCAGTAAATTCGTCAAGATCATAGGAAAGATGGATGAACGACCAATACTTATATCTATATCTGTTGGTCCGTAAACCTCAAGTGGCGCTTACACAACCACTTTTCATATTTCAAATTAAAACATAGGGGCTGGCAGGACATCCCTAACCACAAAGGTCTGGGAACTCAAAGACGACAATGTTAAATCTGATTTAAGTTGGGACATCATTTGAGTCCCTAAAACGTACTTAAACCCGAGGTACGTATGCAGACTTTGCTGGATGGAACTATTTGAAATGCTAAGATCTAATAGTGAAAATCTACTAAACAATAAACTAGACTGTCGTCTTTCCTGCATACATAAGTCTACCTGCACGTTCAAATACTTTAAGAACAGTAAACACTTCTATAATAGCCCCAACCTAGATCCAATCCAATTTATTTCCTCCTTCCCAGACCCTTAGCCTATCGAACTACCCATTCGCTTCTGAGCACTCCTAGTTTCCTTTTCACTTTACCAATAACTTCTCCGCTCTTACTATACTTGTTTAGTATGTTAAATGGAAGGAACTAACCATTTTATCTAAGATGTACCTGGTATTATGCAATTGCGATGAGACTAACATGTATTCGCTGCCTAGACGGTCTCTTTTCATTTCTACTACTGAAGTACTCCTTCCACCAGCATACAGTTTTGAGCGGCGCTTGTTATATAATATATAGAACACACTATCTAAACCTTATATCCACGACTATTGTCTTCAGTTGCTTCACTTGATTCACACAAATATTATTATACCATTCAATTTTGATATCGTAGCCACTCGTTCAACATTCCATAATTATTCATTAGACTACTCCCAATGGTTGGCCTTCCTGATTCCGATCTGCTATTTCCTCTAACCTTGTACTAGGTGTTTTTTTCATTATATCACCCCATTCTGCTTTAAATTTATATTTTTTAATTTCACATTTTTATTTCTAAACTCCTTTTTGAGAGGTAGCACTCTAACTTTAATTCCATAAGTTCCATCTAACTATTTGATAGCCTCCGTACTCACCTCTCTCTCGCCACACACACATTTCCAAACAATATCCACCGAATGCCCCTAAATATCTGTTTCTCCTCTCCCCTGGTCATTTATCATTAGCAAGAGACTCCCATACCCGACTCTATACCTAACCGGCTGGTATGCCTTTATTTTTATTTTATTCTTATTTTTCTTTCACCCTTACGTTTGATTTATTTATCTTCTCTCTTTTCCCTTATTTATTGGTTTATGAGAATCTCCTTACTTACCACAAACCCACAGATTACCATAATAAATTTCCTCCTACAACCCACTCCAGTGTACCCCTGATCTGGTCTAGCAGACTCCTTCTCACTGGAATCAATGACTTTAGATATCAAATTACATATCTTAAAGAACTACATTCTTAACCAAAACTGCCAACATAGTTGCTCATTCGCCCCGTTCATAGCTGACCTCGTAAGACATAACCCTGTTGTATTCTCAGATATTCTTTTATTTCGTAAATTACTTTTCAACTGATGATTACGGTCTTTTATAATCATGTAACGTTCTCATTCTTCTATAAAAAGTTACACAAGAAACAGCTGTAATAAGCGGACAATTATCCATCATATGATATTATTCATTTGATTACACACACAAACACACACACACAGATATATATATATGTATATATATGTACGTATGGACATATATTATATGTATATATATATATTATATATATATATATATATATTATATATAATATAAATGTACATATATATATATGTGTGTATATATATATATATATATATATATATATATATATATATATATATATATATATATGTATATATATACATATATATATATATATACATATATATATATGTACATATATATATGTATATATATATATACATATATATATATATGTATATATATATATGTATATATATATATAGTGTGTGTGTGTGTGGATGTGTGTGTTTATGTGCATTTGGCATTATACGCAACGATATGAAACGAGAATGAAATAGGCTTTCGGAATTGGGAAATTCTTAAGTGTGTGTGTAGCTATGAAATTGTTTGATGAAGTTTGTTCATTGAATTTGAAGTTAATATATATTTCTTATGCATGAGCACTGATAATATCGTCCCGTATATAAAACTGCATAAACTCCACGTTATGATCACATGAACATTTCCTAAACTGTATATTTGTTCATCACTAGAATATACTTACATGAAATACAATTGTCGGCGGAAAGATAGATCGACGATATATTTTATCGTCGATCTATCTTTCCGCCGACAATTCTATTTCATCTAAGTATATTCTAATGTAATGATGTATCGCTGTATCAATAAATAATATTTGCAAAAGTGTAAATGAAAGCAAGGAAGAAAAATAAACGCATATTTTATATCCTCATACATTTCGTTATTCAGTGTAACAGCTTCGTTGAAAATATTGATAGCAATATCTTTGTTTTTTATCATATTATCTAAATAGACTTATTTTTTATTGATGTCATTTCATTTCAATAAATATAGCATTTGTATTGTCGCTGCTTCGATGGATTTTTAAATAGAAATGTATAATGTAAGAACAAGGAAAGTAAGTAAAGGAAATTAAATGTCTATAAAATGAAATAGAAACATTTATTAAATTTCTGCAACGTTGTTTATCAAAATAAGTTCGCCTTTGCAGAAACTGTTAATGATATATTTATGAAAAAAGCTATCATCAAGGAAAATGCTAGCTATCGAACCAAGTTTGCCGGAGAATGTTGTTAAATGTCATTGGTGAAATATAATATATCTTATATAAATATTGGTGATACTAAGAGAATTACAAGTGTTCTCTATATGTATTTTTACATTAACTAAAAGAATCTTGTATAGAAAGTATGTAATATTCAAAGAGACATGGATAAAATAGGAATGAATGTGAATCGTCAGCATATCTGTATGGTAATGACTTATTTTAGATGTTTCCATAAGATACCAATGCGCAACTATCATTAGAAGTATATCGTTTTTTACCAAACCTACATTTTGCTATATTATATGACCGCTTATGATTTTAACTTGTCATATTTACACGCATCTTCTCTGACACATAAACACATACACATACACACACATATCTATCTATCTATCTATCTATCTATCTATCTATCTATCTATCTATCTATCTATCTATCTATCTATCTATCTATCTATTTATCTATCAATCTATCTACCTATCTATCTATCTATCTATCTATCTATCTATCTATCTATCTATCTATCTATCTATCTATCTATCTATTTATCTATCTATCTATTTATCTATCTATCTATCTATCTATCTATCTACCTATCTATCTATCTATCTATCTATCTATCTATCTATCTATCTATCTATCTATCTACCTATCTCTCTGTCTGTCTGTATGTATGTCTCTCTATCTATCTACCTATCTACTTACCCATCTGTCTACCTATCTACCTATCTATCTAATTATCTGTCTACCTATCTCCTTATCCATCCATCCATCTATCTATCTATCTATCTATCTATCTATCTATCTATCTATCTATCTATCTATCTATCTATCTATCTGTATCTCTCTCTCTCTCTCTCTCTCTCTCTCTGTATATATATATAATATATATATATATATATATATAATATATATATATATATGAAGCATTTTTCTTCATGATCTTTGCTATCATTCACAGTACACCTATGACAACAGGTAGTGTTTTAGTCTTGAGTTTCCACATGCATGCAGGTATACTCTTATGTTCCTTCTGCATGTTTCTCACTTGTTTGCCACTCAAACAACCTTCACTTATTACACGTATTCATGTATACCTTGTACTTCATTACTATGTCCTCGCTATAGTTTTGCTGATATTCATATTTAAATAAGGTAAAATACGTGATCTATCGGATTTCCAAAGCCGAATAAACATTGCTGGGACGCGGATGGTAGGAGCTTCAGTCATTAAAACTACCCAATGATTTAATGCATCGTGAATTACAGTCCCTAAAATCATGTTGGAATTCCAAAGCTAAGATGAAAATCTGATGTGTGAAGCATAATTTTTGATGGAAGAGAAAGATCCCAGATAGGGACCGAAGAATAATGAAGGGTATAGTGTCTAACATATGCCATCACACTACGGCAGTAAATTTACCACCACTTTCCCAAATCGGTGTCAACTAAAACCATTGGTCGTGAACTCTCTATAGCTGGGTAAACTGGCAGCAGATTTATTGCTAAAACTAACCTTTCCGCCATCAAAATTGATAAAAACGGAGCCAAATTGTGTTCACACAATCAGACTTTGTCGATGGCACAATGGAACAATCACAGCTTTCTGATGACCCGTAATTCTCCATTCCCCGACTTCAAGGCTACAAAGACCAACACAGTGGCTTCTGCCAAGAAGTACAGAAGTGGCAGCTACTTCAGGGTTTTTGCATTATATGACAAAGATTATGTACATTTTGCCTGGTTTTGTCTATCGTATCTTACAAACATTGCTCTTTTATGGTAGAGCAGAATTTCATGAAGATAGTACACCGATTCGCATGACATGTTATTCAAAATTTGTACAAGGAGTATATAAGAAAACATATTATTTGGATGGCCTCCGCATTTCCCGACTCTCAATATCTCAATACAAGACTCATGATGAATTTTGGAAAACCAATCTGTTTTTCTTCGCCATCATTGCTGAGAGATCTAAAGAAAGTTTTACATGAAGAATGGCTCAAAATGACCCGAACAACAGTTTAGAAATGTACGAATCAGTTAGTCGACGTATTAAAGCTGTTATTGATGACAAAGGTTGACTAACGCCATAAGCAATACGAAATCTTCCCTTTTAACAAAGTATTTCCATTATTTTGTGCGCGTGATTATAATTGCGTATGAACTTATGTATACATAAGTTCTCGATACACATACATATATTGCTTATAGCCGTAGAGAGATTTGGATTCTGTACAACTGGAATGTCAACATCATTATCAAATGACCTAGAATTCAGACGTTGTCTTTGATTGTAGCGACAGACAAAAAGGCAGTGATGGCAATTGATTGTTGATTATGCGAATTTGCATTTGCCTGTTTGTAACAAAATATCAGTCAAGCTATGCGAATTTGGATTGTAATGATTTAATTTAAGAGTACATTTTTTGGCTTCACTTTTAGACAATTAGTTTAATAATAAATGACGCGAGCTGACCAAATCTTCCGTTTCCTTTCAGAAATAGAATAATTAAAAAACAAATCAGTGATTATATTGCGCTGTTTTTGAATTCATAACAGAGGAAATTGGATGTGTTACTTTCATGACTATTCAAACAACAATAGTTCTTTCAGCATTTCAGAGGATTGCTATTTCTTCCTTTGTTTATTTACTCATGAAAGTTTTACGGAAATTCATGTTATGCCTCTAATTATTTTCTGTATTTGTTACGTTCTCTCGTTCATGTAAAAAGTATAGAGCGATAATATTTTTGAGCAGCATAACTATATGGCACAAAAATAACTACATGCGTCGACTTGAGAGATTAAACCCGTCAAGTCGCAGAATTACCGTAGTCCAGAAAGCGAACAAGTAAATAAGAAACACTATACGAATAAGAAAAATGCCGATTGGAGAAATGTTTATAATGTGATGCACCCACCCATCGAAGACGATGTATTGCTATTCAGTGTTTGTTGAACGATCTGTACAAATGACTTGCTTATAGTGACTAAACGTATGTGCTGTACATCAACGCACTCGCAATTCGACACAAGGACACAATGCACCATCTATTCTAGGAATTGAAACCACGATCTCGCGATCATGAATGCACAACTCCCTTACGACTAGGCCACACGTCTTGATCGTAATAATAATGATGATGATGATGATGATGATGATGGTGATGATGATGATGATAATAATAATAATATAATAATAATAATAATATAATAATAATAATAATAATAATAATAATTATAATAATAATAATAATAATAACATGATCGCACACATCTTGGATTATGGAATATATCAACCTATTTGGCATTGCATCGAATGTTGAGTGATTGCTTGGAAAAAGTATGGCGAAGTGAAGGGCGGAAATGGCAGCATATGGAAAAAAATTAGAGACAATAGAAATCAGGAGAGGCAACTTGCAAGGGAACTGCCTGTCCCCACTGACCTTTGTACTGTGCATGATGCCACTAATACCGATTATGAGTAAAGCAAATGCAAGGTATGTATTCAATAGCCGCCAACAAGAAGTCAACCAGTTGCTATTCATGGATGACTACAGACTTTATGGTAAAAATGAATCACAAGTCAGTTCCCTCGTTGATACGGTGTATATTTTCAGCGCTGATATCAAAATGGTGTTCAGGCTGAAAGAGTGTCGCATGTTAGCCTTAAAGAGAGGCAAAATCAAATCTATGGACGAGCTAGGATACTGTCGGAGGAGGTTATGAATTAGTTAGAAGAGACAGGCTATAAGTACTTGGGAATATTGAAAGTGGATAAATTAATGGAGAAAAAAAGCCATAAAAATATAAGGTAAAATATTTGGGTAGACAGAGACAGGTCCTTATGTCGAAATGAAATGGACGGAATAAGATAAGCTATTAACACCTGGGCGGTTTCACGCCTTAGACATGAGCAGGGGTAATCGCATGGACAGTAGACGAAAGAGAAGAAAGATGCTGATTAGATATGGTATACTCCACCCAAAAATTGACACAGACAGACTGTATGTACCAAGAAAAAGAGGGAGAATAGAAATGATTGGATGCGAACACAGCATTAGAGCAGAAGACAACAACATATCGTGGTATGTAAAAAATGCCCCAAAACCACTATTAAAAGAAGTTCAGGTTTGTGTAGTATGGAAGATTGCAAAGATAGAGCTCTGTACAAGCACTTGAGAATAAATGAAAATGAAAATAGGTGAATAAAAACATGAATGCGTAGTTATTTTCATGGGATGTTGAAGATAAGACAGACAGAGAAAAAAGATGGCTGTGAATGACTAATGACTACATAAAATGCGGAGTAGACAACACTTCAGAAAGTGATAAGTGCAGAATCTGTGGAAAAAATTCTGAAACCGTATGGTATATTACCAGTCAATATACGCCACTAGCCCAGAATGAATATAAGATACATCATGACATTATTGCAAGGACACTTTGCTACAAGCATGGACAGGAAAAAGTAAAATGTTGGTACGAACGTAAACCCGATGGCATGATCAAAAATGATAATGCAAGGATTCTAATAGTAATGATGATGATGAGGAGGACGATGATGATGATGATGATGATTATGATAACAATAATAATAATAATAATAATAATAATAATAATAATAATAATAATAATAATAATAATAATAATAATGATAATGATAAAATTAATAATAATAATGATAATGATAATAATAACAATAATAATTGTCACAAAGCGAATGCAAAATACGACATGACAAAATGACAATAACGACACATTGGGAGTCCTGTGGAAATAACAGCCTACAAAAAGCAGAAACGTTGTATGAGAAAACTCCAGAAGACATCGGAACCCGGACATTGTTTTGGTAAATAAAAAGGAAAAAAAAACTTGCACGATAATCAACATAGCATGTCCAGGTGACAACAGGATCAAAAAGAAAGAAGAAAAACGGAAAAACTACGGTAATTTGAAGTGGGGAATACGAAGGTCGCGGTCAACGAGGAGAATAGTCGTGATACCAATAGTAATTGACGTACTTTGAGGTATCAGCATCACTACCAATATGGTTCAAAAAGATTGGTATAATTGTAAAGCTAGAACACCTACAAAAATCAGTATTGCTTGGAACTGCAAGACTTTTTCGCAGCTTTCTTGAAGCAGTAAACAAGTGTCACATTAGTCTGCAGGCTGTGGACAGTTGACACTTTCTATCCCACCCAACAAAATAAGCTGAGAGTTTTCATTAAATAATAATTATAACAGCTTCAAATTTAGGCACAAGGCCAGGAAATTTCGTGGAGGGCTCCCAGTATTCAAATGGTACTTATTTTATCGACCCCGAAAGGATGAAAGACAAAGTCAACCTATGTGGGATTTGAACCTAAAAGGTAAGCACTAACCAAATACAGCTAAACTCTCTGCTCGAAGTCCTAACAATTCTGCGAGCTCGCGGCCTTTATAATAATAATAAATAATAATAATAATAATAATAATAATAATAATAATAATAATAATAATAATAATAATAACAATAACAACAACAACAACAATAATAATAATAATAACAATAATAAAGATAATATTTTCTATTCTAGGCACAAGACCCGGAATGTTTTTTTTTGGGGGGGGATGCTAGTTGAATGAATCTACCACAGTATGCAACTGGTACTTAACTTATCGACCCCCGAAAGATGAAAGGCAAAGTCGACCTCGGCGGAATTTTAACTCGTAACGTAAAGGCAGATAAAATAACTATTTCTTTACTACCCACAAGGGGCTAAACACAGAGGGGACAAACAAGGACAGACAAACGGATTAAGTCGTTTACATCGACCCCAGTGCGTAACTAGTACTTAATTTATCGACTCCGAGAGGATGAAAGGCAAAGTCGAGCTCGACGGAATTTGAACTCAGAACGTAGCAGCAGACGAAATACCGCTAAGCATTTGCCCGGTGTGCTAACGTTTCTGCCAGCTCGCCGCCTTTCTGAAGAACAGATATAACCAGATGAAAGGAAAAGCCATCTTAAAGTGTTCAATACGGAAGAATCTAAGTTGGCGCAAACGTATTCAACTTTGGGACACAGACTTACACAATAGGGAATTGAAGTATATTCATCAAATTTTCAGTCCTTTTTTTTTTATTTACCGTGGCATACCACGTATCGTAATTTCCATCGCATTTCTTTCCTAATATGTTGGGAAGAGTATGAATTCTCCACTACGGCGGACAGTCCCGAGTATTTGATTGTCATAACGTTAGTATTAAACATGAATTCGTTCCCGCGAAATTGCTTTTCCATCAATATATGGCCGATGTCCTGCCATATGTTATGTAGACGTTTCCAGACGTCGAGACTTGACTCTAATGAAACTATGAGGTACTATTTTACTGGTTGTAGCAGCCAATGTCTCAGGCAACGGAAACAGCTCTGCCCGTCTCATTGATTTTTCTTAATTTCGCCGCATCCGACAAAAAAGAGGCCTTATCCTCTAGGGAGAGAAAACAAAAGGTTCTTGTGAGGCGGCCACTCATGCAAAATTCACTTTACCCCTGTTACTGTTGGTGAAGCTGTAACAGTTTGCACTCGTGCTACATTCACTACCACTGCTACTACCTCTCACTTGCACAGTTTTACTATTAACTTTGCTCATTTCAAAATAAAAGAAATCAAAAAGGATATATTGTTTTGAAGAGTGTGGAACCTGTGATAATAAATTATTACTTCTTCAAATGCAGCTCATACTTAATAATATGCTGTAAATTTTCGAAAAGGAAAAATGTTAATATTCCTGCAACCATACTTAATTTATGATAACAGAGTTGAGCTTAATGTAATGCTTGGCATATAATAGATAACTGTAGAACGTATCCAGCAGATTCTCTTATAAGACATCTACCTGCTTGTAAGCTACTCTTCATTATTTCTATATCACGCCTGCAAATATTTCAGTGCATCAGTTATCCATGGATCATTATGAAGGTATATTTCATTCCTAACCTTAATATGATGACAGGTTCTGTCTTGCAAATATCCATACCAAGAGAATTACCTTCCCAATAACTTTTAACCCTATACATTAATCATTCTAGAGCCAATGGTACATGACATCGTGAAACGTAACCTTACACAATTGGGAAAAATTAATAGTAAATATATCTTCCAGCTGACCAGTCTACTGTCCAAACAAAATTACGCGATGGATATAATCTAAGATCAAAGAAGATTCACCAGAAGTCATTGTGAATATAAACATACATACATGTATATGCATGTGTGTGTTTATATATACATACATACATACATACATATATATATATATATATATATATATATATATATATATATAATATATATATATATATATATATATGTACATATTTATACACACGCACACTCGCACACACACATATATATATTTATATATATTCACACATACATACACACGCAAATTTTTGCAAAATGTAAGAAGCTTCTCAACAATTTTATGTTATCAAACTGGAGGTGCGCCACCACACTGAGTTAGTCACCGTTTAACACACTTCAGCATTTCTTCCATTCAACTATCTCCAATACCCATTGTTATGTTATAGTATACATAATATTTACTATACAGATCTTTTATCTGAAATGTTTAAGGGACACGTTTTTGGCTTCATCATTCCTGTCATATCTATCAGCGCTTGCTTACGTACATTTAGTAGATATACAATCCTACAGCATCTTATCATATTAGTCATTCCAAACAACATATAAAATAATCTTATCCGATAAAAAAAAAATAAAGAACTTCTCAGAGTTTTTGAAAGTCTTAATAACAATTTTAAGATTAACCTGGAAAGTGTCAGGGGACGTACGGAATATAATCATGGCTACTATATATAGGATGTTGGTTTCAAAAACAGTTAGATCTTATATTATATTAAGATATCTAAGTACTTTTGTGTTGCAGCGTTTCGTCGCAGTGGGTGCCAGCTTTGCAGAAAAATATAGCGCCTTTCAGTGCACCCGGTTCATCGGTTCTTATCCTTCTTTTGAAGCATCGTAATATATAGCGTATGATATAGTGCAGCTATATTCATAGCGTGGTTCACAGTGTGTAAATTCATTTTTCTTATTTTGTTGGTGGAATCTTGGAATCCTGTAATAAACTTCTGTTTAACCTGCCAATCATATGTGATTTAGCTCTCTAGGAAATTGCAGAGTAACTACACGCGTTAGATGATATATTCTGTTCTGTTCTATTGTAGGTATGCAATCCGGAGAAGAGAGATAAATACCAATTAATAAATATAGAATTTATATGAGTGCAACTTCAATCATTTAATAAATATAGGATTTATCCTTTGATCCGTTCGGGGTCGATAAATTAGGGATCATTTGAGTACTGGGGTTGATGTAATCGACTAGTCCCCTCACCCAAATTCTTGGGCCTTGCGTGTATAGTAGAAAAGAATAAAATAGCATTTATATAAGCGCTGCTTCAAATTTCATGCTCAGGTACTATAGTAAACGAACAGGTTTGAATAGCATACCACGCACGTTTGGGTAATTGTTCTGGCAATGAAAATCATGGCTCTCTGTGACGCAAAAAATGTGAGAATAAAATGAGACGAAGAAATAATATCAAGAAAAGGGGATAAGATATCCGTCCATTCTATTTTGGGTATTTGTATGCAATAGCAAAATGATTTGTGGAGGTGGTCGAATGAGGATTGGGAGAAGGACTAAAGTGCGTTATATTGTGTGTCTTATCTTCGAGTTCAATAAAAGGAATTTGTGAAGACGCTTACATTAAAAAAAAATTGATGTTGTGTTTAGCAGGTGAGTGCAGTTTTGCCATCAAATAAGGATGTGTATTCTTTCATGTATATAAAGCATGTGATTTTTCAAACAATTAGTTTATGAGCTAGAATTCTGTACGATATTCCGCGTGAGGTATGTGGTATGTTGCTGTCCTTTAGGTCCCGGTTGTGGTTTGCTATGGAACCTTGGATTCGTAGAAGAGTGAGCTAACCATCCCTGTCTGGATTCCTGCACTTGCAGTTGTGGTTTTTTACACATATATCTATTTTCCCAACATATATTTATAGATTTATAGTTGCATTGGTCACTGTTTTTTGCGAAAAATTCTGCTCATCTGCCAAGAAAGGAAAACCTGTGAGTGGACACGATAGGATTTTCCCGCAAAATCATAGCATTTTCACTTTTAGATGACAAGTTTGTGACTGTGTAAACGAGCGATAAATTAGCTAATTAAGATAATTAAGAACTTAACCATGCCGAGATATATTAGGGTGTTAAATATTGCAGGACTGAAGGTGAATGACCAATGAAAATAAAATTACTAATCAAGTAACAAATAAAATGGTAATTTTCTACCTACTGCAATTCACCTTGGGCTTATCATGATTAAAACCTGGTGAAAATGCTCTCCAACTTGCCAGCGAAGTTGAAATCACGTAGATGTGAAGTAAACGCCTGACTGCTTTACAATAGCTACAACCATATAATCGATTCAAATAATTTGCAATGTTTTCTTACACATATATATATATTTGCGTATGGCATTTCACCTGTTGATATACACGCCATATATAATTTGCAATACATTGGTTGCTTGGACCTGTGAAGAGAAGCACTAATAACTAGAATTCCTTTAGGTAATTTTAGAAATGGTAGAGGGGAATTTGCTTGTTAATGATTTAGAGGTTGACACATGTTGTTAAAATATGATTTATCTAAGAAGTTTGGCTGTAGAATATTATTATCCCTTACATTATATTGTGGGGTACTGTAAATATGCAGTAAATTATACTAAACCTGTAGGGAATGATATTAATAGTTTAGCCAGTGATTAATGGATAGGACTTTCAATAGCATGGTTCCTATGTGGTACTCATCATGAAATATATCACGGTTCTACGTAAGTGAAATTTCAACTTGGAGCGACGTGGTCGGATTATGTTCAAACATAATCTTCGCCATTAATGGTGATAAACTCAGCGATGTTCAATGTTTCGTTTTGTGGGAGTATCAACTGAAGGTAGTGCGTATATATCATATTTTTTTAATTACATATAATCCTTTTTAAAGAATTCTATCGATGTATATCGATGCAATGCAAGTCTATTGTACTTTAAATGCCCGCGTATATATTTACGTGGAGCTAAATGCACTTCGTATGTATGCATTTACGTATGTAATTTATTTATGAGGTGCTATCAGAAAGTTCTTGCGTTGGTTCTGTGGCGCGCCACCAGATGGCAGCACATAATCGCGAGTGCTATGATAGCTAGCAGTGACCTCTATGAGGCAGTGGGCCGAGTGACATTGCTGTGTTTAATTGGCAAGCTGTGAAATTTGTGCTTTTGTGATTACGTGTATGCTTTAGTCTGCGATTTTGTTATGGACAAGAAGCTTGGACAAAGATCCAATATGACGTTTTGAGTTAAACTTGAGACGACTGATACAAACACATTGAGCATGCTTCGGCAAGTTTATGTCGACGAGGCAATGGGCTGTACGCAATGTTTCAAGTGGCATGGGGCTTCAAAAGTAGGAGAACATCCCTGGAAGAGGATGAGCGACCTGCAAGACCCGTCACGAGCGTCAAAAGGGAGTTCTACTGGACGTTTTGAAGCATTTGAGATAGGACACTCGGTGAAAGCAACAGGATTTGTGGAGCACGAAGAATTCGATTCTTCATCAAGCTCTCATCACATGTGAGTTTCTCGCCAAAAACATGTTATCGCTCCCGCACCCCCCTATTCGCCAGATTTAGCACCTGCCAACATCCAACTTACCCAAAGATAAAAATGCTGCTCCTAGGTCACCGTTTTAACGCCACTGCTGAGATCCAGGGCGAATCTACTGGAAAGTCAGAATGAAACGTAAATAAAAAAAAAATAGTTAGACCTGCGTCAGCCAACCTTTGTCATCCAACATCATTGTGCAGAATAATTTAAACCCTCTCACGAGATATGCTAATAACATTGATTAATCGATTTATAGTCAATTGCATGCCATCCATCACAATGTGGTCAACACGTTCAATGTCTTCCTCGGTGATGGCAGTTGCAGGACACAAAACACTCCGTTCCGTCCTCAATTCAGCCATCCATTTACTTCTACGCTGTGAATAAAACTGTAGAATCGTCCCCTAATGTAGCAGTCATGTCAGCGTGGATGTCCTTGGAGGTACTTTATCACACTAAATTTTGCCCACTTTCAAGAGAAGTGGCTACTAGTTACATACGAAGTTTTCATTCAACAGTCAGATATTAGTTTTCATTGAATAAGAAACTAATTTCGTTATTAATAAGATGTGAAATTAATACATGCAAGATTTCACAGGTCTTGCATCTTGCATTACTCCGCCATAGGCAGCCTAAGAATATTCCATCTGATCCTCTTATGTATACATATACATACATATATTAAGATGTGTGCTTAGATGTGTGTGTGTGGATAGATGGATAGATATATGTATGTATATATATATATATATATATATATGTGTGTATGTGTGTAAGTATACATAGCTACTTGTGCATATTAGGCAATCCCATAAATAATGCGGTGTTTTCAATTACATCAACTAAAAGTCTATAAACTACCCGCAGCAATTTGCTATAAAAGTAGGTAGTAAATTACATTGTCCTTAATCTTAGTACAAATTTTGAGGAGTGCGTTTCGATTTTAACAGTTATTTTTTCAAAGCGGTAAAAGAAATGACAATGGTGCATATTCGGCATATTTTGCTTTATGAGTTCAATAAAGGCAACAACGCAACGGAAAGTGCGAGGGATATTAATGCAGTATATGAGGATCGGACACTAAGTATAAGCCAGTATCAACGTTGGTTCCAGTATTTCCGAGCGGGAAACTGAAGCCTAGAAGACGAACCTCTTCCTGGAAGATCTGCAGATCTCGACGAGAACATCTTGCAAACTCTGGTGGAACAAAATCCCGTCGTAACTGTAGATTTACTAGCAGAGAAGCTTGGATTGCGTCATTTAACGATTCCTAGACACCTGCGTGCCATCAGAAAACGACCATCTTTGGTTACAAGACGAAATGTTTTCTTCCATCAAGGTAATGCTCAGCCAAATGCAAGGATAAAATTCGAAAGACTGGAGTAGTTTGAATGGAAAACAATGCCACACCCACTGTACTCGCCTGGCATTGCCCAATTTCATTTTCCTTTATTCCGCAGTCTTCAAAATCATTTGGACGGTAAAAATATGAATTCTGGAGACGAGGTTACAACAGTAGTACAGAGGTATTTTTCGTCACGAACAAGTGAATTTTGGAAGGGCGACCTTGCAAGTCTACTAGATAGATGAAGAATTGTAGAAAACGAAGAAAAGTATATTTGAAATTTTAAATAATTTTATTTTCATTTTGAAAATAAAAGGTATAATAAAACCGCATTATCTATGGCATGACCCAATATATATATATATATATACATATATAGAAATATTAAAATTACTAAGTCTCTATAAAAGAGATTATGGCAGCGTTTACTGGAAATTAATATGGCATTCTTATAGATATAAGAATAATCGCTGCCATGGTCAGCTCCATGAGGCCACCGTCATCAAGATAGCTATTGATACACGATCTGTATCCATTATAACCTTCGAACAAGGGAGGTCAGCCGCTTCACACTGCCAGTCCGACAGCTACAGACGCGTTTCGGGGTATTGCCCCTTGTCAATGTAGCGCAGTCAGACCCGCAGATGTCGCCACTGACGTCTCTTTTCGAAGGCTTATATTTACCTAGTTATAATGGATACAAATCGTGTATCAATAGCTATCTTGATGGCAGTGGCCTCATGGAGCTGACCATGGCAGCGATTATTCTTATATCTATAAGAATGCCATATTAAAATGGCGATAACAATTAATTTCCAGTAAACGCTGCCATAATCTCTTTTATAGAGACTTAGTAATTTTAATATTTCTATTATTGAAAACAAGTGGATGTATTCCACTGAAACTAGGTAAATATAAGCCTTCGAACAGAGACGTCAGTGGCGACACCTGCGGGTCTGACTGCGATACATTGACACGGGGCAATACCCCGAAACGCGTCTGTAGCTGTCGGACTGGCAGTGTGAAGCGGCTGACCTCCCTTGTTCGAAGGTTATAATGGATGCAGATCGTGTATCAATAGCTATCTTGATGGCGGTGGCCTCATGGAGCTGACCATGGCAGCGATTATTCTTATATCTATAAGAATGCCATATAATATGGCGATAACAATTAATTTCCAGTAAACGCTGCCATAATCTCTTTTATAGAGACTTAGTAATTTTAATATTTCTATTATTGAAAACAAGTGGATGTATTCCACTGAAACTAGGTAAATATAAGCCTTCGAACAGAGACGTCAGTGGCGATACCTGCAGGTCTGACTGCGCTACATTGACAAGGGGCAATACCCCGAAACGCGTCTGTAGCTGTCGGACTGGCAGTGTGAAGCGGCTGACCTCCCTTGTTCGAAGGTTATAATGGATACAGATCGTGTATCAATAGCTTTCTTGATGGCGGTGGCCTCATGGAGCTGACCATGGCAGCGATTATTCTTATATCTATAAGAATGCCATATTAATATGGCGATAACAATTAATTTATATATATATATATATATATATATATATACATATGTATATATATATAGGCGTGTGTATATATATACATATATGTATATATATATGTATATATATATACTATACATATACATATACATGTACAAATATCTATATATATATATATGTATATAGGTGTATGTGTATATATACATATGTATATACATACACATATAAATATATATATGGGTGTGTGTGTGTGTATGCATGAATGTATGGGTGGATGTATGTGTTTCTGTGTGCCTGCCTGTGTTGGTGGGTGCTTGGATAGTGTAGACACTCCGACATTTGGAGAGCTTAAAGCTTTGTTACATCACCTCACATATTTATAGATAAAAGTGCTTAAATGTTAGTTACGCGATATTTCAAGCAATTTAATTCCAATTCTTTTTCTCTTTCTCCTCATCAAGCAATTGTTTCGCACAATAGACCACAGAAATGGAGACAACGCATGAATTTTGAATGTACGAACAATGGTAAATTGCTGCGAATAGCTAACGGAAAGAATTGAATAGAAAGACGGTGTGTGTATGAGTGTGTGCTTTTAGATATATTTATTATTTTTTTCCTTTCTCATTCACTGTCCTATTTTATGTAAGCTGAACAGATTGGCGTCAATTTAAGACAGGATAAGGCGTTAACATAACAAATCATAACGAATGAATGTGTAGTTGGAGAGAATGCCGGTTCAGAGCTTTTAAAAGTAGGACACTTTGAAAGCATTGTGATGAATAAAAATTAAGAAAGAAGGCAGGTGCGTGGAAAAGGATTCGTTTTAAGAGCTCTTTACTGAACACAGAAATAATGCAGTAGCAAATGTGTGTTTGAAACTTGTATTAACGGTTTTAATGAAACGTTAACAGGCGGTGAATAAAATGTCAAATGCAGCATCTTATAAGTAAGTGCACAGTAGATTACATAGATATTACAGTATTATGATGATCATATAAAGGAGTATATTGAAAAAAATTCCTATCGCGTGTTGATGGACATTAGCGAACACATATACACTCTTAAGAAAACATACACTTACAAGTGACACTTTATTGAGGTGTGGATATTTAGGGATGTGTTGGTGTTGCAGACCAAGATCACACACAATATTCTGTCGTATCTATGAATCACTTCTGTGTGTTTTGCAATGTTTTTTATTGAGAAACACACACAAATAGTCAAATTTGTCGACATTCTCGTATTTGTATATAGTCATATGTATACAAACATACACCTACATGTTTCGTGTATATTTCATTAAACAGCAACATACTTGTATACATATATACATAAAGGTACGCAAGAATAACTTAATATTTAGATATTGGTTAACGAACAAAAATAATCTAATTGAAACTGATTTCAGTAACTGAATCTTAAATAATGAATTATTAGCAAACTGGTAAATTGATAATGAATTTTCTCATCAATATGAAAACACTTTCACATACTGCATTCCTATGCAAAACTGCCATTCACTGATAGAAGTGATATGTTATAGATACCAAACCTGAAAACATTAAGCACTAGAAAAATCTACGGATGGTTGATTCATCAATTGATTGATTAGTTAATTGACTTATTTAATCACTAATAGTGAAATTTCGGAGTATAGAATTAACTGATATTTTAATTCTTTCCAATAGTTCTGCTCGCTTACAATCAGAGTACTCTAAATAAGAATCTTCTTTCCTAGTTTGGAAATTTGACATCCCTTTTTAGCATGTAACAAGACCACATAGTTGTCTCCTCTCCGTGTATAAATTTTATACACTCATATATATTGTAAAAATATTTATGCCTACTAGCATTTTTTTACGCGTGCTAACCACTGGGATAACTTATCTTTAATAACGTTTACCTTTTGTGTATATATATATATATATATATATATATATAGAGAGAGAGAGAGAGAGAGAGAGAGGGAGAGAGAGAGAGAGATGGAGATGCACTTGCATAGCGA
>NC_043012.1:46572779-46600279 GCF_006345805.1 Octopus sinensis
CCACACCATGTAAGTCTCTCAGGCATTTAGGGAGGATGTTAAAGAGCTGTGGTCCTCTGAAACCCAAGCTGTTGCAGTATCTGGACCTGTATTTTGATGGTGATGTTGGAATCCTTGGCACCACGCAGCGGCGCCCCGTTCTGCGGTTGGAGTAACTTTGAATGCCAAAGTTTGGGACAAGACCCTCCAGGATTTTCCAGATGTATATCACTGCATATCTCTCCCGCCTCCGCTCCAGGGAGAAGAGGTTTAATACCTTCAGTCTTTCCCAGTAGCTGACATTTTGCATTGAGACGATTTTCTTTGTGTAGCTTCTCTGAGTTGCTTCGAGTTCTGCTGTTTGTTTTATATTGTGTGGTGACCAAAGTTGGGAGCAGTAGTCCAAGCGGCTGAGGACAAATGTTTTCCATAGGACCATCAGTGTCTCCTTCTCTCTTGTTCTGAAAGTTCGGAGAATCCATCCAGCTAGCCGTCTGCATTTTATCACCAGATTAGCAATATGCATTTGGAAAGATGCATCATTGCTCATGTCAATGCCCAGGTCACGCACTGATTTTGACTCAGGGATTGCAATTCTTCCTGGGCCAGTGTATCCAGTCTTCACGTCATTTACCTTTGTGTGCAGTAGCGCAGGGCCTGGAACTTACCTGCATTAAACTGCATGTTGTTGTCCTCAGCCCACCTGTATATTGTGTCCAGCTCATGTTGCAGATGCGCAATATTTTCAGGGTTTTGTATTGCGTGGGAGACTTTTGTGTCATCTGCATAGCTAGCAAGGGTGGTCATCGTAGCAACTGAAGGCATGTCTGAAAGGGCCACTATGAACATCATATATATATATATATATATATATATTATATATATATATATATATATTATATATATATATATATATAATATATGTGTGCATATATGTCTGTGTGTGTATTGAGCAGAACCTAATAATCTTTTGCCTTTGGAGGCAGGACCTCATTATAGAGAGTGGGGCTGTGCGCATTGTCTCATGATGGCCACATAAACTTGCCAGCATCCAGTATGCGGAGCTTTCAACTGATAGCACTTGCATTTGCAAAATGTAGAAATATGTAGAAATATAAAATACACGTGGAAATGTAAGGGTAAAATATGAAAAATCAACGAAAATGCATATTGCAAATAGAAAAAGGCTATTTATGACAGGTAGTGACAAATATATACATTTAGATTGATTGAGATAGTAATACGAGTCATAAAGTTCATTATTATGAGATGATTATAATAAAGTAAGAGAACAAAACGAACCAGTGGTTTACGCGAAGGCTATTCATCGTTTGAACAACACCGGTTAGTATACGGTGTCAGGTCTAATAGTTCCTTAGAACTATACATACATACGTACATACAAACATATGCATAAATGTTAGCATTAAACACACGTACACTAAAAATTAGAAAAAACTAATACAGTACTTCATAAACATGTTTTTTTCATAGTACATAGCTTCTGTGTATCCATTATGTACCTGCTAATAAGTAAGCTGGATTCTATTACATATACTCTGAGCACGTAGTTATAGGACAGAATGAAATGGAATAGAAAAACCGCCAATGGAAAATAAAGTTAGTAAAAAATTCAAATCGCGTAAATTTTACTTTCGCAGCGAGAATCGTTGACCCATTAATAAAATATTTCTTTGAAAATATAGGAATATTGTCTTGACATAAATTCCTTAAGACTTTTCCGCTAATACACACCTCAGTCGTTAGTTAAAGGCCATCTTGGACAATTCTTATGTTTTATTATTTCATATTCATTCGACCTCTCTCCCTTTCTTCAGTTTAATTGTATTATACAAAAACATTCCAATAATCCTCTTTTGATAAGAAAATGAAAGTACAAGATTTTCATACCTTCTCCAATGAAATGTAGTGATGTGGTTCACATTAACATAATGATTTCAAATTTCTGCGCAAAGTCAGCAATGTCGGGTGGATAGTTGATTACATCGACCCAGTATTCAACTGGTATTTATTTTATTGACCCCAGAAGGATGAAAGGGTAAGTCGACCTGCTATCGATTTTGCCAACTCACCGGCTTGGCTGATGTTTACATATTAACATTAGCCTACTAATATGGCGCTCATCGTTAATATCCCATTTCATGGTGGTTGAAGCAGATATCGTGGGAGATGTAACAAATCTGATTAGTCGATCTGACTCACCTCATTACTTGAATAGTATTTTAATCTATTAATTCGGGAAGGATGAAAGCACAGTTCACGTCGATGGGAATTAAAGTTAGAACGTAGAGAACTACGGGTCACTTTGTACGGCTCTGTCAATCCGTTCCTCTTGAAACAGAACTAATACTGGTTGCAAATTTTGGTAAAGTACCACCAATTTCGGGCGAGTGGCAAGTAGATTACATTGACTCCCAATTATCAGTTGCTACTTATTTTATCAACCGTGAAAGAATGAAAGGCGAAGTCGATATTGTTGACCTCAGAGGAATTTGAACTCAGAATGCGAAGACGGGCGAAATGCCGCTAAGCATTTTACCCGGCTTGCTAACGTTCCTACCATCTCGCCGCCGTTATAATATGGAAACCATTGTTTATTAAAATGGAAGCAGTGTTAACGTTGTTAAAGTTAATGCTTTGTTATGTTTTAGCAAACTATAAATGAATGAAACAAACCTATACTGAAGCACAAAAGGAAAACTTAATAAAAACAGAAGATTGTCTTTTTCACGAAAATATAAAATTCGGGTCCCCGTGCAACGATATGAATTCTAATACTTGTTTTACTCGTTTTAGCGTATATTAACGTTATAAGCCGAATTAAGATGCATCAATTTCAAAGCTATGTCTCGCTGCATACACAGTTCAAAATGTGTTCGATATTTCACTGTGAATTTCAGTGCTACGATCAACGAAGTAAGCTATATTTAAATAGACGCCGTGAATAAAAACAAATTACAACAATAATCAGCGGAAATATATTGCTATGAATGAGATGCATTTACTTAGTTTCCGACAGAATTAAATGCAAATTTTGGTCTCCACCAAGGTGACTTCTCTTCCATACACTGATTAGAGTAGAATTTCTCTTAAGTATCCAAGAGACCGGTGATATTGGACACGGCATTCATAATATGATAACTTATAAGTATTCAAATATACAGTAAAATTAACGACACGTGGGGGCAACATATATGCCAGTTCTATACAACGTATCTCGGATTTCTATAATATCCTAATTCTTTCCGTTTGCTTATATTCCCCGAAGAAAGATGGTACATATTTTGTCTCTGCAAGAAAAGTAGTTACAGTTGCACATTCATTCATTCAACTATGCGTATATACGCACTTATACAACTAAACATTTATACTTTACGCAATATTACAAAAGCCACTTTTATACAACTATACATTTATTCATTCGTATAAATACATATTTCTACATTCATAGATTCTAATACATTCTCATGCATATTCTATTCTTTTATATATACGTATAAATATTTCTCTTTATTCATTCCTAGTTTGTCTTCCCATTATTACTCTCTGCCTCTTTCTTTTTTCTTTCTTTCTTCCTTCCTTTCTTTCTTCTTCTCTACCTTCCCCTCTCTTTTCCTGTTTGTCCCCTTTCCCCCCATTTCCTGCACTTCGTGTTTTTTATTCTTCCTAATGACTATGGTTATTAATACACTGCTTTTCTTAAGCGAATTCATATGACTATCTTTCCCGACGGCGTCTTCCTACTATTTTTCATCAGCATAACTATCATCATCATCATTATCAACGTCGTCGACGTCATCATCAACATCAACATCATCATCATCGCTGTCGTCATTGTCGTCATCATCATCATCATTATCAGCAGCAGCAGCAGCTTAATCGTCATTACCATTCCCATTAATATTATGACCGTCATCATTAATACAATCAGTTTCATCATTAGCATAAACTATTAGTAACATGAACATTACCTTCATTATACTCACATCCACATCATTGTCAACATCATTAAGGCAACGATCATTTATCAATCATTAATTCATTTTATGATTATTATTTTGTTGATGTGTATAAGAGCCCTTGACATTCCACAATAAGTATAGATCTTTGCAAAAAATTGTAGCTGTTATTGTTATTATCATTAAAGCAACTGTCGATCTTATTTTATTTAGTTGTTCTCCTTTTATTTTAGACTCCACTACAGGGAACTGGTTGTTAGGAATATGATTATTAATTACCATTAGTTTCAAAATGTGATTTTAAAATGCTTAATGCTGCCACTCCATGCTGTTTACGAGAAGAAGAGGTATTTATCACCCATCCCCCCCACACCCTAGCATTTCTTTTGTGTTTTGAATATTTTCAGCATTCTTCGTTAACGATTCGTGGTGATTAAACCTCTGAACACGTCACTACGTGCACCACGTGCACCACGTGATATGAACTTCTATCTAATTGCAAAGCTTCTACATACTGTTGAGAATTAAATTAAAATATCCGGCTTCCCTGGCTATTGTGTGAATTTTTATACGCAATTAGAGCCGCTCCAACGTGACTGTTTTTGTCTTCTTACTAACAGATATATAAACATATATTTAGAAGTCATATACGTAAATACACACACATGCATCAATATATGCGACAACATATGCATGTATTTGTATGTATCTGTGTGTATACACGCACATACAAATGTATGTATACATATGTACTCAGTATATGTATCTATGTATGTACAAACCTGTCTACTTATTTCTCTCTCACACTCTACATACGCACATATGAATATACAGAGAGAGACAGTGAGAGAGATAAAAGAAAGAGAGAGTGAAGGAGAGAACGAGAGAGAGAGAGAGACATATATGTGCATATGTGCGCGTGTATGTATGCGTGGATGGATGGAGTGGAGTCGGCAGATCCTAATTTCTGCGAATCTTTTCAATGTTTCCCCCATGTCATGGCAGTGCCTTCCTCTTCGAATGCTCTAGAGTAATTGTTGCCATAGCCCCTCATGCAGACACAGCTTACCGTAATTTTTCTGTCATGTGTCATTGCAGCCAATTAGTTATTAAGGCTGGAAGTGTTTTTGTTCTCCTAGGTCATTCACTTGACACCTTAGCAGGTTCTATTCTTGCACCGGTAGCCATTGCTAAGCTGCTTTAAATAATTTTTTATATTTTTTTTTGTTTTGTTTTTTTCTGACAGTTGACATTTACTGTGACATTGCAACAACAGAGTAACTCCTATCATTTGAAGCTCATGCAAGTTATTTCCATTCTCTTTTTGGCAATGCTTGTATTCCTATCTTACTGATTTAATTCACCTATATTCTCATAGTTCTAGCATAGACACACATTTTCTGGAGCGAGTTCTCTAAATTTAGAGTAAAAAGTAAAAGCGTACACACATAGCTGTGTGTTAAGAAGTTTGCTTCCCAACCAAATGTTTCTGGGTTCTCTCTCACTGCATAGCATCTCGGGCAAGTGTCTTCCACTCTAGCATCGTGCCGGGAAAACCTTCTGAGTAAATGTGGTCGACAGAACTTCGTAGTGTGTGTATATTAGTTCGTATACGTGTGTGTATATAAAAGAAGTTCGTTGTATATATATATATATATATATATATTATATATATATATATATATATATATATATACATATATGTATGTACTATGTATGTATGTATTATGTGTGTATGCATGCATGTATGTATGGATGGATGTACGTACATATATATGAATGTGTGTATGTATGTATCCTTGTCCGTGTTTTGTGTCTGTGTTTGTACCCCACCGTCACTTCACAACCCGTGACGTTTTGTTATGTCAGCCTATCTTAGCCGTTCTAGCTCTGCTAACGAAAGAAGGGAAAGTATGATTCCTACGTTTGAAGCATTTATATCATAAGTTCTTCATAATTCTCTCTGATATAGTCAAATAAACAATTTTCATACAAACTAGAAAAAAACCCCAGTATAATGATTTATAGTGTGAACTAGGAAGTATTTAAAATGGCTTTTAGTTTTAGCGTAATTTTTTTCCCTCGGCACTTAGAAACAAGAACCTATGTTTTCCGTATTACGACGAATGCTTCAAAATAAGTAAATAAAATTGCTTTTTAGAGATTATTTATACTGTTATTCGTGATTTGCGTTGTACTGAGAATCTAATCGATATTGCATGGTTCCTCTGGCAGCGTCTCAAGAGTTTTTCTTTTATAGGAGGGTGGTCTATCATCACATGTCGGGGTGCAACGTAGCGGACTCTGATAGATTGGTAGATAGATAGATAGATAGAGAGAGAGAGAGAGAGAGAGAGAAAGAGAGAAGATAGAGATAGATAGATACATGCATACACACATACATACAGTCACGCTCTTGTAATCCCAAGGTGCAACCACATGTGTAAGCTATGTCATATTTTTGTAGAAGACATCACGCTAGTGATTAGATGCTGTCATAAAATGTCGTCACGGTACTACCTCCCTATGAGGCACGGTATTGTCACTAAAGCAATTTACAATGCCATCCACAAAAGGGACAGTCCTGAAATAAACTTAGAAAATCCCTCTGTTAGGGAATATATTCATAAACACCAACTCAAAGAATACTGGAGCAATATCCCCATTAAATATTCTGTCAAATGTAAACAACATATTATTGTTTGGGACAGAGGGGTAAAGTTATGTACCGTCATAGAGATCAGGTGCCCTGCAGATATAAATATCTCTTTAAAAATCAAAGAAATAGAGGAGATCTATGGACAACTGCTTCGAAACATCCAGTCTCTATATCCAGGCTATGAATTCATTTTCATAGCAATAATAATTGGAGCACTAGGTTTTGTTAGTAAACGCTTAAAGGAGAATCTGGATAAACTGGGATTTTCAGAAAGGGGAATCGACCGCCTAATTCTTACATTACAAGTACAATCTGTGAGTGGAGCAGTACAAATATGCAAGACTTTTCTCAAGTTCCAAATGTGCATTTTTCTGTATCAAGTACATCCTAAAGAGGGATCTTTGTATCTTTTTTTGGAAACTGGCTCCCTTCTCAGTGGAAGATTTCTAATAATTGAAAAATAGAAGATGCATACATGTATGCATTTATTCATAAATACAAATTGCGATAATTGCACTACTGGAATGTTTTCTGTTCCTTGGAGCCAGTTTGCCCAGTTCATTCTTCTTAAAATTTTGAGCTCCTGAATGCTCTCCCTCTTCATACCTGTGTTCATAATCCTTCAAAGTCATTATATCTTTCAGCCTTTCGAGTTTGATAAAAGATGGTGGATTGGTGTAACTCTAGGAACAGCTATTTTTTACAACATATTGGGAATATTCTAGTTTACATAATTTTTCTCTTTAAAAACAACGCATTGGCTTGAATATGTTAAATGCATAAATGATATCACCTGAAAGTCGGTCCTCATTACTGGCACACACACACACACACACACACACACACGCACACAGACACACACACACACACACACACACACACACACACACACACACACACACACACACACACACATACACACACACAAAAGAAGGTAAGTAAAGATTCATCCGTATTAGTTTCATCTTCGGTGTAATAAGAATTTAGAATGCTGGTGTCCGAAATAGCTCATCCAATTTTCTGCCTTATTCAGTTTTGCACTCAACTCCAAATTATTGAAAGTTTACAGATATCAATTTTACCTAAGTGTGAAATATACACAGACATATTTTAAATGCACAAGTAAAAACAGAAAGAAATAGGATAAAAACGACTAATTCGGGGCTCTCTCAGCTCTCTTAATTTACAACTCGGTGATTATTATTCTGGCTTGGTTTCTTAGGATTGGCTATAAGGATATAATGTTTAGGAACTGAGATAGTAATTCAAGACACCTGACGAAGACTGGAGGGTATATCAGCCAAAACATTGTGTTAACAACACACAAGATGACGATAAATATCCGTCAAATGTAAATAATGGGATAATAATTGTTTATGCATTTTGAAAGGGAATTCTCTAATGACTGTGAAGCGGAAAGCCTCAACTATCAAAGAATCCGGAAAGAGAAATTCAGTACGTCAAAATTTCATTTTTTTTTTCTTTTTGCCACTGACCTCATTAATATATATATATAATGATAATATTCTAAATATGTATTGTGTAGGAAGCCTCAATAAATTCGAGAATTCAATTAAATTTATAAATAACTGTTTTATTAATGCTTCGGCAATTATATTACCAGCAAAAAATTACTTAAAATTTAAGCAGACATATGTGATTGCGTGAGTGTGTATGCGCGTGCATGTACAAATGTGCACGTGCGTGTTTGTGAGTGAATGCATGAATGTATATAAATGTACATATGGGAGAGAATCAATTAACTGCATAATATTTAAAATTGATTCGGCGGAACAGTGAATTGGCCCTTAAAATTTGAATCGAGTACGTTACTTGTCTAAATTATTTTGATGAAGTATTTTTCTTGTCACGAAATGTAATTCCGGTTCACGCTTCTAACAATCTTAACAGTGGGACAAATTCAATTCAACAATAGAAAAGTTGAACACAATGAAAGCTAGAATGATACACCTTCGACGTATGGAACAAAACAGAAGATAGATTTCGAATGCTTTTCCTTTCTGAAAAAAAGTTTAAGTGATACTTCTCAATCAACATTGATTATGGAACGATATGGAAAACATGGTCGAGATTTTTAACATACATAAACGACTTCGCTAAGCCAGATAACCGAAATAGAGAAATAAATTCTGTAAATTTAAATAGCTATAACTAGAAAACCCAAAAGATATAATAATCGTAATCTTTTACATAGTAAAACAAGATAACGAAAATCTTAAATTTTAAGCATCACATTTGAAATACGAATTTTTATAATAAATGGAATTTCCATAGGTCACAATATTTCTTATAATTCCCGACCAAACGTGTAACAATGATCTCACGGCTGAGAAATTTAAGGAATGACTTTGAAAATATATAACTATAAGCAGCATTTGGTTTTAAAAAATAAAAATAAAATTTTTGAATATCATGACTTTTACTACCCTATGTGATATTTGACGTACTGTAAATTTTGAGCATTTCCGAAATGCATATGAAAATTAAAGTTTAGTTGTCAATGTGATGTGAATAACAATGAACATAATTCATTACATAATTACTAAGAGTGTAGATCGCGATAGACTATTGAAAACCGATAAGTTAATAGTTTGAATCCTGTCACAGGTACTTGATTTATCTTCAACGTGAAGTTATCTTTGCAGTGGCCTCGTCGATCTTGCTCACAATGTGTTCTTCTGCATTGGAACATTTCACATGTACACTGGATTCGGATTACTGTTCTGATTACTGTGGGAAATCTTGAACAAAAATTCAAACCAGGAAATGAATTCCACAGAGATTGCACTGCTGTGCTCTTGGGTTTAATGAGTAAATAATTTTTCCAGTAATATATTGTACAGATGTAACCTTACTTTCCTTCTTTCTGTCGATATCAATGTTGCTAAAAATGGAACATGATGAACGTTAACGTTTAGCAGCATACCCTCAGAGATTAAAATGCTAGAACTGTTAATCTAAAGGGTATCTTCAAACACGAAAGTGTTGATTCTAAAGAGATAAGAAATGAGCTCCACGTGATTATCCAAATATCATTATATGACTAAAAAAAACTCTCAAATTGCGTGTCAATCTTCATAGCGAATGATATTATGTATACTGCAACCCTAAAGAATATGTCTTAATATATACAGCATGATCTCGTTACATCGTATGTTTGATCAAAGCTGATTTGGGGATAACAACAATAACAACAAATGTGCAACATATTTATGGCTTGCATAAACGTGTCTAGAATATTCAAAAGTTACTTTACAATATTCAAGTCAGTCCTTCTACGTTCTACATTCGCATCGAAGTAAACTACGGTTGACCGATCCTTTTCGAAAACATAAATTTCTTTCATGCGTCACAGTCTCTTCGATTCCTTTTTTGTTTATAATTCAAATTTCTATCGGGCCACATCGTCTACACACACTGAATAATGTATTGAAAAATAGACATCACAAATTTACAAACGACTACAAAGCCTTTTTCCTTTGATTAAAGTACAAAGTATGCAGGTTTATGGTGGGGAAGGACAATGGGTTAAACCGACTTTAGTACTCCACTATCATTTTTATTTGTCGATTGTGGACGATTAAAAAGCAAAGTTGAGCTCTCAGCAGGATTTGAACTCAGAATGTTAAGTACGGGAAAAATACATCTTCCTTCTAATATAGTAACTTGTCTGTCAAACAACTGCCCTAAATAATGAAGCGATACTGTAGAGCCTACTTTATTTTATGTGTATAAGTCATGTTCATTCAATTTCTTGTCCATTTAATTGCACCCTTTAATATAAATGTAAATCACTGCGTTTAACTTTCACAAAGTTAATAAATCAAACTAGATTTGAAATGCATTCAATGTTCGCAATTCTGTATAAAATAGATTTAGTGTAAAATTGTATTCGAAGTATGTTCTTCCTGCAATTTTTATTCTTCATTCCAACTCTGTCTCACTTTGAATATAAAAGGTTATATGCTAAGAAAGATGTTCTATTTTCAGGGTGTAGTTTTGTATTCCGCTGTTAATTCAAATATTCTTTAAATAGCAGACAGCGTTATTTGTATTCTTACCTGCCTTGTAATTTGCGGAAAAATGAATATTACATCACTTCTAACTATATTTAGAAAGATATTTATTAAAAATGAATTAATCAAGTTTAACAATTAATATACGCATCTATCACTGAAGCTCAAATATTCAAATACTTAAAGGCGGTATATAATTACTTACCTAATATAATATTTCGAAACTATGAATGAATACCATTGTAAAAGAATGCTATGCAACTTCAGAATTACCAACAGTTGTCAAAAGAAGATGTAACGATGTATCTATATACATTCATAACCGAAGCATTAACTTGAACTGCATTTAGCGGCAAATACGGAGGCTGGTATTTTATACGCACAGGAATATATTTATTAAATCTAAATTTAGCGTCACGGTAAATAGAGCGGGTGTGGAAAAATTGTAAGTAATATCAATTGCAATATTCAAGAAGAAACTGTGTTTGAAAGACACTGGCATATACTGTATGCATATTGTATATATATATACAGTATCGTGAGTATACATTATACACGCATAAACACAGACACACAGAAACGCGCGCACACACACACACGGACGTACACACAGCACACATACATGCACGCTCACACACATTCATACACACACATGTGTGTAACATTCAGTGGTGAAACCTTAAGAAATATCGTTTTATTGCTTACCAAGCATACATACATACATACATACATACATACGCAGTTACATACATGTATAGGAAAATCACATGTACATGATATGTACACACACACACATATATATTTAAACATTATGAGTATAATTATAATTAGGGTTCAGCAAAAACATTTGCTTCACCACATACCGAACTTTAGAAATAGCAGCCAAAGAACTTAGCTATTTATTCTACTATAAATTCTATAAACAAACCTTTAAATAGAAATATTCTCATGAATTGAACTGCAACTGCTAGCCGCCACTGACCGTTCAAAATACGACAATCAAGGCACTCCCAAATTTTCCCACTCCTTCTCCTCATCCTTCTTCTTCTTCTTCTTCTTCTTCTTCTTCTTCTTCTTCTTCTTCTTCTTCTTCTTCTTCTTCTTCTTCTTCTTCTTCATCTTCTTCTTCTTCTACCCTACCAAGAATTCACAACGACCTCGAACCCACAAGTGTAAACAAGAGAGACAGAGAAAGGCAGAAACAAGGAAAATGCCACTTATATTTGAACACTATACAAATATTCTTTTTAAAAAAATTTTCTTTTAATTTTTCTAAATTTAATTATTTAATCGTTACAGTTGAAAAGGTGACCGAAACCGGTACTGAAATGTTCTTTATAAAATTATTTTAGCATTTTCTATCTTGACTTGTTTTTTCACACACACACACACACACACACAAACACACACACACACATATATATATATATATATATATATATATGGAAAGAACCTTATGAAAAACTCCTGGAATTCAAAACCATACTAAACAACATACATCCCAACATCCAATTCACTATGGAATTAAGCAAACATCATTTCCCATTCCTTGATCTCCTAATTATAAAAACACCTAAGAACCAAATCATAACAGACATCTACCACAAACCTACAGACTCACAACAATACCTCCTCTTTAGTTCATGCCACCCAAAACACACCAAGACAAATATCCCTTTCAATTTAGCTAAAAGAGTATGCACCATTGTCTCGGATCCAAAAACACGAGAAATACGCCTTCAAGACCTCAAAAAAACACTATTACAATATCCCTCCACCCTTATAGAGTATGGAATAAAACGCGCCAAAGAACTAGATAACATTACACTGAAAACCACCCAACCTAACACCACACACAACCTCAAAATACTTCCATACATTTCCACCCACAACCCCAAAAATATCGAAGCATACACCAAAATCATACAAAACCTCAGTCTACTGTCAACAGACCCCAAAATGAAAAACATTATAAATGCACACAAAATCCTCAAATGTAAAAGGCAACACAAATCTTTAAAAAAACTCTTGACAAATGCCAAACTTCACACACCACATCCACCCCCAGCAGTAAAAAAATGTGCACGCCCAAACTGTGTCACCTGCCCCTTCCTACTTGAAGGCTCTGAATTTACCTTCAAACAAGGTACGAAGTTTAAAATCAAGACCAACTTCTCCTGTTCCTCCGAGAACCTTATCTACGTTCTCACATGCGCTGGTTGCCAACATAATTATGTTGGACAAACGAGTCTACCGTTACGTAAACGAGTAGCGGTGCATAAAGAACAAATAAATCTCCCGGAATACCGACAAATTGCACTGAGTGACCACATAGACTTAAACCCCAAATTCTATATATTCCCCTTCTACCAATGTAAAGACGGGATCACCACACAGGAGAGAATTAACAAGGAGAAACTCTCTATTGAAAAATTCCAAACACAACTTAATATGCAAACTCCTCGTTGATCAAACTTCCTTTTTCTACCTCATTCTTCATGGATGAACTAACACAAATATATAAGGATACCATGCATTCATCACTTCAAGCTAAAACTTATATCCTTTAAATATCATTTTTACTATTGTTGTTATTACTATCATTTTTATTATATATGATATAACAATCTGAAATGTAATTATAAATTGGTCTATGCAAATTTATATAATTAGAAAATAATATAAATAAAGTGTTAAAATCTGGAAGTTAAGTTAACAAACAATTATATAAAAAAGATAATGCAAATGAAGCTAAAATGATAATTTTATAATTTGGGGTTTATTAGCAGCCTTTATTGCAGGGGAGTTTGAGAAACAAAAATTGAAGAACTCAGAAGAGTTGTCTCTCCTTATTCACAACACAGGAACTGAAGAACCACAATTACTACTACTTCCTGTTTTGCCAACATCCTTAATTAAACCAAACAACACATGGTCTTAATCCCATTGGATCCTAATACCTCAAGGTAATTTTTTCGTGAACAATCATTAAACTCAAGATACACAACGAACTCACAATGTATCGGAGTACTTATTTTTTAATTTTTGTACATATTTATTATTATTCTTTTGCAAAAAACAATGCAACTTCCTTTTTTCCCCTTTCTCATTTTTAAAAAACATTTTTTACCTAACTATTCTTGATAAGTCACATTATGACGAAAACCGGTTTGATTAAATATATATTTATATATTTTACCAAGTTCTCATTTCATTAAAATTTTCTTTCAATTTAGCATTCTGCATTTTTACAATTTTTCCTTGCTTATCATTTCTCCACGTGCGGTCAACACAACCCCAGTATTTATTGATCTCTCTCTCTCTCTCTCTGTATATATATATATATATATATATTATATATATATATATATATATATATATATTATATATATATATATATATATATATATATATATACATATATATATACCCTATGTACAACAGTATCGGTAAATAAATCCAGTAAGTAAATCTATACCAACTTCTAAATAAGTCACTAATCAGCGACCAAACCTTTAAGCCATACAAAAAATATCCCCTACAGTCTTCCATAGTAAAATATAAAAGTGAAAGCTTAATAACCACATTTATTCAATCTAAATATAGACTGGATTAAACACTAACTCTAAAATTAAACAACAACAAAGATTTACATAAATCTACAATAACTAAATTATATACTAAATAGCGACCTCTTTAAGCCCGTACAAATAATATATATTGGATAAATGAAAATACAGGCTAGGGAGAATTGGTCAAGCCAATGACCTACCACCGAAGACTCATAGACACATGCAACAAAACGGTGCAACTGCTTGTAACACTGTTAATTTTACCAATCCTGTACAACATCGCATAAACAATAGCAACTTGCGACAAAAGTTCAATAACCTACCTACTGGATCTAGCGAAAATACGCTTCTAAATACTGACAAAGGAGATGTAAACAAAAATGTAAATCTCCAATTCCTGCTAAATTGTAACCGTAGAAATACTTATGATACAGCTAACATGGTGACAACGTCGGTAAATGGAATCGGGACTGACTTATACGCAAATAAATTCGATAAATGTTCATGCAGAGAAAAATCAAAATGTCCATTGGTGAATCTCAGTATGAGTACAAATCTTATATATAAAGAACCGTGCACACTAGAGAAGATACCCCATGTTTACATCGGGTAGACTGCTGATTCGTTTAAGATTCGTTATCGTAACCATGTCGCCAGTTTTAAAACAATCAATAAGAGACATTCAACATCCTTGGCCAATTTTGTATGGCGACTGAAGGAGGATAAAATGAAGTACAATATAACTTCGTCCATAGTACGGTACGTGAAACCATACAACATAATTTTCAAGAGATCCCTTCTATTCTTTGGTCTAATGAGAAGATCATTAATAGAATTTCTGAAATACTCCAGATATGTCTACACGCATATAAATGTACTTTCGCCAATGCAGCGGGAATGAATTTTGAGAAACTATCATAATTTACATTAAGATATGGATGAATTAAGTTTACTTTTAACCTACCCGTTCTTGCAAACACCAAGTGGATAGTTAACTCGCTTTGTGATTGTGAGTGCACCAAAACACATGTGTGCGTGTGCTTACATTTTCGTGGATGCTTGTATGAGCGAGTGTACTCGCGCCATGCGGCTTGCCCGCGGATGTTTATGCATCCATATTTGTTAACGGTTATTTTAAATACTTTTTTCGTTGTATTACGTGCTCGTTTTTCTTTTTCCAGTGTGGGATTTTATTTTTGATCTATGTAAATTTCCTTCGTCTGGCTGGTTTTCCTTCTGCAAACTGAGAGGTTAAATTGCGGAACTGTTATTTTAACGAATTGCGTCTACTTATCACCCGATGAAATACATCTGCACTGCTGGATACTCATGAACTATTTGTTGAATGACCCACTGGTGAGGGATCAATACCAGATGTGTCGAAACAATTGTCATGATTACTAATAAATTCTTCATTATTCCATCTTCTGTCTCTCATTTGCTACACACACACGTGCGCGCACTCACGCACATACATACGTAAAAATAGATCTTCGAATGAATGCTCAACACTGCATTAGTGCATAAATAATTTCTTTATTCATGAATTAAGGCTACCATTGGTTTTATGTTAAAACGAGTGGGAAAATATCCAAGTATCTTAACAATTTTTTCAAGCCATTGGGGATGAAACGTTCTCTCTTTGCATACAGAAGCAATATTTTACACTGAAATACGTTAAAGAAAACCCCTATAAACGACGTTAACTACAAACGAGGGCAACGCTCCCAGGATAGCCCCGCCATATACGTGAACACACATAGCACACAAACCTCCCACAACAAAGAAGAAACAAGCTTCAACGTACAAGTACAAAACACCATGCCCAGAACAAGATCATACAAAGAATGCAAAAAAATTAAGAAATTTAAGGAAAAGTCAAATCCAAGACAAACGCCCAAAAATACCTTCTAGAGTAGCCTTCATTGATTCAGTGTTCATATTTTCACTTACGCGAATTTACGAGAAATCCCGTGAACGATTGTTTTCCAAAATGGAGGCGAATAACGTTCTCCATGTAATCGGCTTGAAAAATTAAGCTACTTGAATATTTTCCTACTCTTCATAACATGAGACAAATGGTAGCCTTAATTCACAAATAAAGAATATGTGGGGGTGTGTATGTGTGTGTGCGTGTGTGTGTAGGGGAAATTTGTAGAAAAACAAAAGACGAAGACAGGAATATGAACAACAAGCGTGTTAGTTTGACACTCGGGAAAATGATAAAGTTTTTACGTTTCGAGCCTACGCTCTTCAACAGAAAGGATTAAGAGAAAGTAATCAGAGAGAGAATGAAAAAAACTTGTAGATTTCAGCGGTCCAGAATGGCGAATGCTGTGTATATACACAATAAGGAAAGTCAAAAAATTATAACACTTTCCCCAAAACTTTCTTTTGGTGGGCTGCATTGCTTCCAACGCTAAAGTACTAAAAGATGATACTTATTTGGTTACGCAGCAAAAGTTTGTTTTCGATCGCCTCAGTTTTCTTTTTTGTGTTACAGATTAAACACGGGCGCTGTGCTGGTAGAGTACACAAAGAGATTTCTTTGGCCAAATGATGTGTCGCGGGTTGAAATGTATCGCAGTCTTGCAGTACAATATAGTGAAAACACTTTATCGAGTAGAAATGTTTATGAATGAATTGAGATTAAAATTGACTGCGCCACAGTAAAGCATGAAGAGGGGGCAGGAGGTCCATCAATGTGAAGATTCAAAAGTTACTATACTTATATATATATAAATAATTTTACAGGCAATAACTACATAAGTATTCTCTCTTTTTTAAAACTTGTTTCAGTCATTCGACTGTGGCCATGCTGGAACACCGCCTTTAGTCGAGCAAATCGACCCCAGAACTTATACTTAGTAAGCCTAGTACTTATTCTATCGGTCTCTTTTGCCGAACCGCTAAGTTACGGGGACGTAAACACACCAGCATCGGTTGTGAAGCGGTGCTGGGGGGGACTAACACAGACATATACACACATATGTATACATATTTACGACGGGCTTCTTTCAGTTTCCATCTACAAAATCCAGGATATACTTGCCCAGAAGACACTTGCCCAAGGTGCCACACAGTGTGACTGATCCCGGAACCATGCGGTTCGTAAGCAAGATACTTATCACACAGCCACCCCTACGCCTTTTGCGTACCTTACATTTAGAGAACAATACTGTTTTAGAAAGGAGAAATTTACTGAAAATATAGTAATATATCAAGCATGTTAAGATAATAGTAGGCATAATCATGCCTACTGTCACAATCAAGAATCTGGACATACAACTGTGCGTATACAGTGAAAATTCAATGGTTGAAATACTAGGGGTGTTTCCATGTAAAAAAAAGAAAACTTTCTTGCGACTATATCGCTTGATTTTGACCAGCTGTATTGCTAAACTTATAGTATAACAATAAACTCTTCATTTGAATGGTAAACTATTTGAAATTTACATTAGCGTAATTGTTGACTACTATGCAAGCACTACTATGTACATCGACACGTAAAACGGTAAAATAGGGGTAAAATTTAAACTTATTTGCCTACTTTTGCTAACACCTCAAAAGCAATTTTCGCTTCTTAAATAAAATACGTACTTCTTCAATTCAACATTACCGCACTTTACATGCGATACACATAGTTTCTATTAATTAAAGGATATTGTTCATTAGCTGTGGCATAGATCCTGAATACTTAAGTAACCCTATATACTATAAGCCTAGTATATAAAATGTACTCAATATACATTTTATCTCTCCCTCTCTCTCACTTGCCATTTATATATATATATATATATGCATATATATAAGCATATAAGCACGTGTATATGTATATGATATTATATATATATATGTATGTGTGTGTGTGTATGTGTGTGTGTGTGTGTATACATATATATATATAAGCATATAAGCATGCACATATGTATGCATGAGTGTATATTTTCTTTTAAGTATGTTTATGTACTTTATACTTAGAGACCATTTGTAATTTGTTTGAAGCGATGGGTGTCTTTAAATGAATACTGAAACGGAAAATTTGGAAACCGGAAAATGGAAAAAGAAATGTTAATTTTGGCAACGCTTAAAATCAAGTATTCCTGTTGAAGAGCAGTATTTTTCCTATTATTACATTTCCTATGTTCCAGTACATTTTGAAGGAAAACCTATGTTCTGCTTTCTGTTTTTGAAAGTCTTGCCCGTCAGCGATATTCTAATAATATGAAAAATCTAGATCTAATCTGAAGATTACTTCTACAAAAGTAGATTAAGCATAATGAAAACTAAACGGAAAAACCTCTACAGAAGATGGAATATGTATGCTGTAAATTCATAGCAGTACACATAAATAAAAGTGGAAACAATTTGAAAAAATGAAATTCAAATATCATATATTCCAATGCCTTTTTCGCGTTGATTTTAAAATTTCAATATTTCTGCAGTAATTCTTAATTGTATAAAAGGAAAAGTCTAATTTCAGTTATTCTTAACATTGCTGTAAATACCCAGTGTTACTTCATGAATACTTGGTCACCTATGTGATATATTCATTAAAAAATTCATTATAATATATTTTAATTTGTTAGTTTGATTCTTCCCATCAAAGTGAGGAAAAAGATTACCTACTAGTGGGTTATGTCCCTTCACATGCATGCATATAACCCACTAAACTGATGAACGTAAATACCACGTAATAGTATCTACACACAGTGCCACAAATACAAGCACATATGTCTCTACGCATTATGAGATGCTTACAAACGTGCATATATATATATACAAAAAGTATATACACATACAAAAAACATAAATTCATAATTTAAATTCTTTCAATAGCTGTTTCTGTAGAAATTAGCATCGTTACAACCATAATGACGTACTTAACGCACATAATCAATTCGTATGAATTAAGTGACAACCAATTAAATTAAAGCAATCTTTCAGTCAAAATATCAGGAATATCAAGTGCCTTATTAATTGTATACACACGAAGGTTTTTTTCTTCCTGGATCTGCAGCAATCTCAGAAAATGCAGCAATTTTATCTTAAAATTGTTAATTGAGATTTTAATTCCGCAGATATATATATATATATTGTTGCATATGTAGTCCATTTTTATTATATCATATTATATACATAGAAACATACACAGACATACACAGACATATACATACACACACACACACACACACACACACACACACACACACACACACACACACAAACACACACATACACACACACACACACACACACACACATATATATATATATATATATATATTTAAATATATATGTGGATATTATTGTTTATACTGATATCAGTAGCATGCATAAAAAAGCAAAAATGTAACACCTTTTTCAATTAACAATTAACCGTACTAACAAGTAGTATCGCTGTGCTAAATATAGGAGTCAAAATGACCAAACCACACATGTTCACTTAGAGGCAAAGGTGAAAGTGGGTAAACGAAAATCCTAAAATCCCATAGCAAATACCGAAAATAATCGACAACTGGAACCACCAGACATATATACATACATACATACATACATACATACATATATATATATATGTGTGTGTGTGTGTGGTGTGTGTGTGTGTGCTTATTTAGTTTGAATTTACATAAAACCAAAGGCGGTGACACGTGTGTAAACAACAAATAGGTGTATTAGTTTAAGGCTCGGGAAGGTGAGAAAGTCTTTAAAGTTTTGAGCTTACACTGTTGAACAGAAAGGAACATGAGAAAATAAAAAGAGAGAGATTTTTTTTTAAATGCTTTAGTGGCTAGCGGTCAATCATGGTGATGACTGGACATATATATACATAGTAAGGAAAGGAAGGAAGAAAATTTCGATTATCCCCACGTGATGATTGTAATGCAAAAAATCTAAATAATAACAAGGAAAATGCACACAGATTACATAGTTTTGATATATGCTAAACGAAAGAGTATTGTGGTTGTCAACCAGTTTCGTTTTCGCTACTCATGACATTGAAATTATTATAATTTCCTATTTTCTTAAGAAGATTTTAGTCCATGTACTTGCATGAAAATTTGTGAATGAATAAACAAGCAGAAAAATCTAGAGGGGGGCAACTGGTGATAGTTATTATAGGGACAGTGGAGGTAATTGCTCATTTTGAGGGTTGGATAAATAAATATACAAAATCTCATAAGCTAAAGTAATGAGATGAAATATGTACCAGTGATGGATATGGGATTATGAATTAAAATATATACTGAGACCAAAGTTGTTTATGCATTCACGTTTAAGCCAGTTCTGTATTTTTCGATAAATAAATTTTCGTTATTTAAATGTTCTTTACAGAAATTGTTTCTTTGCCCTGGTAGATGGAGAAAACTGTGAAATTTGGTTGGAAATTCCCTGCTCTTCTCTCTATGTGTTCCCTCAAAGGTATCTGTCTAAGCGACATACTTGTTTGACTTATATAGGTGTCTCCACAACCTGAACAAGTTATAGCAAATTCAATTCTCGGATACACAAGTGAAGCTGGTCCTAATTCTGAACTTCTCTCCTCGTTTCTGTTGGAATTCCGAGCCTTCCAATAGATTGGAGCATGTTCCACAGTTTGGACGTCCACAATTTTTAATCATTGGTTTCGTCGTTGTTGTGTACAGCTTTGCATTTTTCAGTAGGCTTTTCAGCGATTTAGGTTGCTTTTTTACATTTGATGAATTTATGCGTTTTCAGAAAGTTATTCATTTTTGGATCTGTAGTTAGCATTGCCTTATTATTTCTAGGATTGTGAGTTGATATATACGGTAGTATTTGGGGATGAGGTGTAGTGTTTCGTTTAGTTTCACTTAGTGTTTTAACGCCTATTTTCTTAGCACGTTTAATTCCATCATCTATAAGTGAGGGTGGATAGTGTCTCTCAGTCAGTGTTGTTCTGACGTCTTGAAGACGGAGGTCTCGGGTACTCTCAACTGACACTATTGTGCAAATCCTTTTCGCTGAATTAAAGGGAATATTTCTTTTTGTGTGTTTCGAGTGGCATGAGCTACACGGAAGATATAGCTTCGCGACTTTTACTATATGATTAAATGTCAGTAACAATTTGGTTGTTGAATTTTTTTATCAGAATACCTAAGAAAAAGGGCTGTTCTTAGCTATTTTTATTGTAAGCAATTTGTTAGATTTTATACTATTTAATTTTGATTTAAATTCCAAAAGTGTATCAATGGTCTCATTCCAAATGATAAAGAAGTCATCCAGATATGCTTAGCAGTTCTCTCTTATAGAAAGGTGAATTTGATATCCATATTTTTGCTGTGACGTTTCATATATGGTGAATTCAAAATATTCCATTATTAGGTTCGCAAGAACACAAGCTGCTTTCGTTCCCATCGCAATTCCAAATTATTTTCACTGTCACAATCTGCAAAAGCGAAGCCGGTCGGCAACCACAATACCCTTTCATTTAAAATATATTAAAACTATGTAAATTGTTTGCATCTCCCTTCTATTAATATATATATATATATATAAATTGACAAATTGAATTCGGTGATACCAGTTGCGGATTCTAGCTCGCTCTGATACTGAGTTGAGTTGGTGCCTTCTGGTATCTATGATTATAGATAATTTATGATTATAGTATTCTACGCTGAAGAGAAAAGAAGTTTCGGTAAGATAGAATTATTTAATATTTAATATTTAATTCTTATGCTTTCCTAAAAACTTGATTTCGAAACGTACGTCCGTGGATAACTAAAAAAATGTATGATAGATTGCAGTCAATTCATTCTCTCTTACCTGTTTGTGTCTGCCTTCCAAATGCTGTTTTTACTGAGATCTCCCTTTTTAGTAGAAGAAATAGCTATAACCCTTTGACTGCTATTTCTAAATTCGGTATGTGGTAAGGCAACTCGTTGCTAAACCCTTATTGCTTAGTATATATATATATATCCATACACACACATACATACACACACACACATACATACACACACACACATACATACACACACACACACACACATACACACACACACACACACACACACACACACACGCACATATATATATATATATATATATATATATATATATATATATACACATGTATAAAAGGATATTATATGCTGCTCAAAGCTTTGTATTGTGCAAAATATGTAAGGTTACTGCAATAAATTAAAACAAAGAAAATATATTGCATCATCTTATATATAAGTAGATTAACGCTTGTATTATATTTGAGGGAAAACTCCCATGGCAAGAATATAACAAAATAATGAAGCAGATCGGACAAAACGTGTTTATTATCGGCAGACGGTCTTGAGTGTTGTACTACAATACAAGAAAAATCCTTTGAATGGAAACATAAACTCCCGTTGATAATACAACATGGAAGTGAAACTCTCGTAAAATGTATTATTGTAGAATAATAGATAGAAAAATAGTGAAAATGAACATTTAATGAATGAAAATTTCCTGAGTATAAATATTTTATGTACTTTCCTAGTTATTAAAGTAAGAAGTCACTTTTAATATCCGTAGCAATGATATATTTTTATACATGCTCCGAATTCTTATATTACTGATCATAATATTCCCGTTCCCAGATTATGTATCGTTTTGATATGATTTTTATTACATTTTAATGTATATATTCATGTCCATAATTACACACATTGTACTTACGTATACGTATGTTGTAATGTACCGATCAATTTTGACAGTTGTTTTCTCTTCCAAAGCCTGAGGTTGATTTCTGTCTTTCTTATCTTATCCACTCCAGGCGCCATAATCATTTATAACTCTGCAAGATAATCTTTATCTTCTATAAGATATATTTTCTAAGTTTATTTTAGGTTTCTCTCTCCCCACTATTAATCTTCCACTTCATTTCTGTGTTTTACCCTTCTAATCTTCGTCTCCCTCTCTGTACTTTCTTACATTGTTTTGCTCAAAACCTTTCAATTCATAGACGATTGAATGTCACGCATGAAAGCACCAGCCTCATTTTACAGCTGCGAAAAATATATTGCGTGACTAATAATCGTGTATTGCGTTAGTATTCAGACAGAAAATCGTTTCACTAAAATAACATGATGAACAGTTAAAATGTTGCTTATCAAAATTTTACTATACACACCGTGTTTGATGGATTATAATTGTTTTATCTTGTCGTTATTGTCTCATAATATAACTTACCGTATTATTTTGTGGCTACATAATTCTTGTCTGGTACTCATGTAACTTTTTCTGCAGTTAAAACACAGCGATCAATATTATGTAGATTTTAAATATATAATTTTTCTATCTCATAACAGTAATATTAATGTGAATGGCAAAATTTTCATCTTAGTATGAGATCATTAATTGTACAAGTGTTTCAGGAAAGTATTGCTCTTGTCTTCGAAATTGGCATTAAACATAATAATACTCGATATTGATTTCGGCTCACCATTTTAGTGTACCCAAGATGCATATAAATACATTTATTGTTCATTCAGTAAATATACTCAGGTCAATTTATCTAAACGGAAGCAAACCATAGCATCTACAAAATATTTATAATGAAGTATTAATAAATAATATTAGTATTTACACATTAGATGCATTTAGCTCTCTGGCTGATAAATGTTCAGGTGGTAATAATTTTGAAGATATAAGAGAAAACTTGTCAAGAAACGAGATTGCAGTATCCACGTTCACGCTCAGAGAATATAGAAAACAGTATTGAAATATACGTGTCACGTTTTATACTTGGTGCACATGAAGACAAATACGTTTCGTGTATTAACTGCATTTCATTCATTGACCATCCAGAAAGCATTTCCTTTAGAAAATCCGCCTTCTGTTGTACAAGCAGAACAAAAATAGAATGATTTTCATGGATTCGTTTCTGACATAACAACATTATATTTGCAACCGATATGTAGGTTCCTGCGTTTACGGAATTGCACAGGAAATAAATCATAACTGAAAGGAATGGGAACATTCTTAACTCTTAAGATTTACAATAAGCCTCATAAAAAAATAAGATAGATTTATGAACAATTTTGCAGTATTAATTACGTGAATAATGAAATTAACGTTAAAATTTACGGTGAATCACCAGAGATGATCAAATGTAGCATTTAAATCATGCATCGGAATATTTCTCTGACTCCTTCGCCTGCTCATTTGCAAAATGTGCTCTTTAGGCTAGTCTGTCACAATCATTAAATGACAACAAAGCCTACTTTGCCATATGCATATTCCACATACCAATTCCGCATATTCTTTCAATAGTTATGTGATAGGCAGAAATCTCATATACCACCTTATTCAATATATAATCGGATCGTGTGTATAGAAGCAATGTATATTACAAAACAGTTATTCGAGAAAATAAATTGCAAAGCTTTTATATAGAGTGTATTTTCCATTGATTTTCATTATCTTGTCAAATAGTGATTTAAATTTGTATTTCATATACATTCCCGATGCAGATAATAAACGAAAATAATGGGTAAACGAAATTACACCGTTCTCATTATGATATACATTCATGTTCATCGGTATAAACTTTGTCGAAGAGCAACAAAGACTTAATAGCCATAGAGATACTATAAGAACAAAGATTTAATAACCATACATATGGTATGATCCAGTATTTAAATTTGTGATGTATACATGAATATATATGACGACGAATCTCCTCTTATAACTTAAATTAAATAATCGTTGCGAATCTTTATGCTGAGAAATAGACTTTAAAGCGTAATTATAGTGTATATTGTATGTGGTGATTGACGCTTTAAAGTCTATTGCTCAGCATATTAACATAGAATTTTTTTCTTTTGTCCTTATTTATAATTGTTTATAATTTTCACCTTAAAAGTTATTTTAATATGCTCGCCACTTAAAATTTTTTTATCCTATATTAAAAGTATATATATGTATATAAATATATATATATATATATATATATATATATATATATATATATATATATATATATATATATATATATATATATATATATATACATATATATATACAAATATGAAAGAGAATCCACTATGTGGACGCTCTTACGCTAAAAATAGATCCGCAATGGTCTCAACCACTAAGAATTGTTCTCAAGAAAAATTAGCACAACTATGAACGTAAGCGAGCAGGACAAATGAAAAATAACAAAAATATAGATTAACCCCAGACAAGTGTTTCACTGTTAATAAATTATGCCAATTTACTTACACAATAAATCTACAGATCATCAGTAGGATTCGTCATAAATATAATTTGTCGAACTGCACGTCAGATATTAACACCCTTATTTTGATTTTATATATATATATATATATATATACATAATTTTCTTGGTCACTTGACTGTTGCCATGCTGGTGCATCGCCTTGAAGAAATTTTAATCATACGTATCGACGTACTTATATCGGTCTCTTTTCACGAATTACTACGTTACGGGGACGTGAATTCGTCAGCACAGGTTGTCAAGCAGTGGTGAGCAGATGAACACAAAGACACATACACACACGCACACGCACGCACACACATATACATATTTACGAATGATTTTGTTTTGTTTCCATCTACCAAATCCACTAACAGCGCTTTAGTCGGCCAGTGGCTATAGTAGAAAGCACTTGCCCAAGGTGCCACTTAGTGGGACTGAACTTGGAACCATGTGGTTAGGCAGCAAGTTTCTTACCAAACAGCCACGCCTGCGCCTATAAATTCAAAATATATATTTACAAACAGAATAGATACCTCTGTAAACTGAAAGATTTGCTTTAAAAACTGTGAAATCCACCTCAGATCTTGGTTCCAGCTGATAAGATATGAAGCTTTTATCATCTGGATATAAAAACATATTACAGCCTCATGAAAAAGAAGTTAACCAGAATTATAAGTTAGCATGAAATTCCGACCTAATAAGTATTAACAAAGAAGGACATACGTCTGTAAAATATTCAAGATATTTGAACTCCCAGAATCACTCTTAAAGATCATAAATAGAATTTCGTAATTAAACCTTCTGTTAGATTAATCTGTCCAAATTAGATATCGGTTGGAATAAATAAACTTTTAGACGGAATCATACCTACATTCAAAGTGAAGATATCCCTTAACCTGTGGTCTGACCCTATAGAAGTAATTAAATGGCTCAGTGATCTTAATGATAGATTTACCGTTAAGTTCTACAGTTTTACATTGACAATCACTACACTTCCATCTCTCCTATACTTTTAAGGAAAGCGTTGTTGTAGAAATTATTGTAGCAACCAGAACAACAATTATGAAATTTAATTATATATTTTGTGTTAGGAAAAATTGGGAAATAATCTTGATATTACCATGGGCTCTAATGACACTGTGCAGGTCACTGATCTCGTAGGGGTATACTTATTATACTGTATTAGAAATGAGTTTCGTAATGTTGAAGCCGGTTTGATAGGGATGATTCTTTGATCACTATATGTAATTCCAGTGACGTTCACTTAAGTTATAAGTAAGAAATACCTTATTAGAAACTTTAAGAATGTAAGTTTGTCTATTACATTCGATGACAACTGTAAAATAGTAAACTTTCATGACGTCACATTAGATCATAGTACTGGCCACTGTAAAAAAAATTCCATAAACCAAATCAACATCTAAAACATAAATAACTTGTCAAAGTTCCAAAAGCCGGCGTATGTTGTGTAGCAAATAATATAACATCCTTTATATCATAGCTCTCCGCTGTCCATGATATTCTCAAACGAAACGCAATTACTACAATGAAGCTTTCTCTAGAGCTGGTGAAAAGATATGACAATTGCAATTATATACTGCCCAGTCGCAATACAATTAATAAATTTAGTAGCAGCTGCCCTCGAGACATGCCCAATCTAACAGTGAATAGCCATAAAAATTGCTTATATAATTGCACGATCCTAGTAAAGATGGAAGAACCAGCAAAAATTGTAGGAAAAATACTCAGCAATGAGTACATTATACATAACTTTAAGGATAAAAATAATATTAATAACTCTAATAATAGTACCGATAATGCTAATAATACTAAACCGACATTTTATGTCTCGCTGCCAACAGGGTCAAAGAGAAAGGAAAAGAAAAAGTGAATGCAGGATGTATGCAATGAAGAGAGTGAACGTGGTACCAATAGTAACTGGCGCGCTTGGAAGTATCAGCAGTCAAATACCAACATGGTTGAAAAACATTCGGACAAGTGTGAAGAAAGAAGACCTAAAAAATCATCATTGCTTGGGACTGCAAGACTTCTCCG
>NC_043012.1:46605279-46637779 GCF_006345805.1 Octopus sinensis
ATATGACAGGAGGTTAAAAAAGCAAAGAGAAGAACCTTCGAATATAATTTTTAAAAAAAACTTTCTTGTTTTTGTGATAGAAAATTCAATTCTCAAGTGGATTGCTAAAGAGATAGTGAAGTTCATTCATTTGTAACTTGAATAGTGTAAAATGGGTTTCAACTAAAAATTTACACCGTGGCATGTCACTCTGCATATGTTAAGTAAAACATATTTTTTATACTGGTGGAAAGCTTTATATTTGAGTAAAGATAAATGGAATGATATGCTAGCTGTGCATTTCTCGAGGGCATTAGTAATGAGAATGAATTAACATTGCATGAACTGAAATGAAAGGTTATAAACGCGAGGTGTAATGAAAATTGTAGCAGAAGAGATTATCATGTATTCATCTCACCAGCTGTTACCACCTTGCTTATCTGAGTGCGCCAAATAAGATAGATGAAATATTGATTTATGTTCAATAGAGGCAATGACCTTGATTTTTAAGAGATGGGAACGGAAAAGAAGTGATAACGAACATGCACTCCTAAATGGCGTAAAATGGGTCAGTGAATTAAATATTTTAGTCTGTAATTTCAAAGCATATCACGTTATATTGTCAGCATCATAGATATAACGGTGCTTTTAATGAGAATGAAACAATCTGCAACAAGCTGTTGTTCATACGTGATTTTATACACAAGAACCCTCAAATATCTGAAATCCATTCTGAAACAGCATCTAAAAGTACATATGGTACACAAAGACTATTTAAATCATACTCCATCAACATTGCAGCCTTAAGTAAACAACTATTTTGTTAAAACACTTAAATCTAAGCTTTTCAACCCAAGATTACGTTTTATTTACTGAGGAAAATGTTGAAGTATTTAAATATAAATATGACTATAATCACACATACACCCACAAACATATAATACCATAGAAACACGCGTATACATATGAATGGATCGTATACATTACATAAACATGTATTACTCTATTTTAAGAGACAAAAAGCTTCTATTAATATTTTTACATCACGTTTATTTTTCTTCTGCACAGAAATACAAATATTTGATTTAGTTTTCTTCAACCACACCTATTTAATCTCACATATTTATTTTTAGAAATATATTCTCAAATGCACTGTCAAAAATACATATAGCTTCAAATATATATGCATATAATATACATACTACATATGTACGTTTTTGTGTATGTGTGAGAGCATGTGCGAAATATATGCATGGTTATATATGTGTACGCTCATGTATGTTTTGTATGGGTATATTAATGCCATGATACATGCATGTAAGCATGTATGTATCTATGTATGTGTACCCTCTTGGGTATGTATGCGTATATTTGTTGTTGCGTATGATACACATTGCAATCACGACACAATGAAATAGCTCTGGCAGACACTTTTACAGCTGTGCGCAGAACCATTATACTGTAAACAAACGTTCAGCTTTCTTATTGCTCTTCATACACACACGCAAGTACACATACGCATGTACACGCACACGCACATATATTTTTATACATACATACATATTTATACATATTTATATATATATATATATATATATATGTGTGTGTGTGTGTGTGTGTGTTTATATATATATATATATATGGGAACGCCATGATGGACCATTAGCTGCTACACACATTTTTTCTCTCCTTGTTTCTTTTCTGTGTATCTTTCTGTCGAAGAGCGTAGGCTCGAAACGTAAAAGACTTATTTTATTTCTATTCCTGAGCGCCATACTAATACAATTGTTTGTTTGTACTCCACATGCCTTCGTCTTTTGTTTATTTTCGTAAAACTTCCCGTTATATATATATATATATATATATATATATATATAGACACACATACTCACACACACAAACATATATATACACACTCATACACGCATATATATATGTATGTGTGTGTATATGTATGTTTGTCTGTGTGTAAGTATGTATACATAAGTATGTATACTGCAAAAACCTATAAATAGTATACAAACAAATAAAAACTTGCAGTTAAATAGACCCTTATATAACAAGATCAATAATGACTTCAGTCATAACAGGTGCTATTCTGTTTACATACTTGATACCTTTATGTTGACATCCTCACAAGTTTCATTGCAATACTAATGATAGTTTATTTTCCATGATCGTTTCCCTGTGTTTTGCTTGATATTTACCTCTTTTATTCGATTTTCTGTTACCTCAGTGTTTTTATTATTTCTTTTTTCTTTTTTTTTTTTGTTAACTTCACTCTCTGACTATTCGACATTATATCATTCAAACTCTTCGTCCTTTGCTTTTTTCGTTACTTCTTTGGGGACTATTCTCTTATGGCATTTGTTTCCGTCGCATCTCTGCGTGTATATATCGCTATACTTCTGTATCATAAAGTTTTCTAGTTACAATTATCCCGTATTCCGTGTGCTTTTCTTTTAACGTTTCACTTCTCGTTCCTTTATGTTTATTCTTGAACTTGAAGGGAGAAATTGCCTATGAAATCAATAATCAATCATACTACTCCACTCTCGTCCCAAATTTCTACAGCTCTGCAAAAGAAAGAAATGACCCATCGCTGCATAATGCAACACTCATTCTACTAGATACGAATCATCACCATTCCACCGAACAGATTACGATTCATATTTCAGCTTTGCAGATCAGCTACTATAGTCTACTCCCCGTACCTAATAATCTCTAGAACTTAATATACCATAACTACAAAAAGTTTTGTCTCTTCATCTCAATTTGCAGAAAGTAATTTGTAGTTTTACTCGAACACATTGAATTTTCCTTGTGTCGGTGACAAGATAGTGCATCTGGTATTAGTGAATGTAGTTATCTGATGTAAGATAGCTTGCATTTGCAAGCTCCCTTCGAAGCAGTTTTTACAATCATAGTCACATCTCACCTTAGTGCAGAGTCAGTGGTTGATCGGAGAATATATTCTGATGACGAGAACGGGGCCGTTTTTTTTCTGTCTGTAATAAATGAAAGGTAGGTACCATATATCAGCGATTCGAATTAAAAGTTGTTAATTTCCTGTTGTAGCACGATAAGAGAGAGTGACGATATAACGAAAGATTAAATGTTAGTGTTACAACTATGTACATTCTAAACATTGTTGTGGAATCAACAAATGTACAGTTGGTTTGAAGGTGATTTATCGTGGTTGTATGTAAATATAGATTGCATGCCGTAAATTTCGAAGAAATAAAGAGTTGTACTCTTAGTATATTGTATAATAATATAATAGAAACATGATAAGCATAACAGTGCTTGTACATAATAGCAAGGGCTGGTAGAGTTGATACCAACTGTAGTAGTACCACGTTTTCTATCACACCTAGGCATACTATGATTGTTTACTTGATAAAAGTATATCATAAATAGATTCAAAATACTCTTCCCCCTAAACCAACTTAAAGCATTTGCAACTCGTGAAGAGTAACTTTATTTGTAATGCCTTTGACAGAAAATTGCTGCCTTTAGGTTACACATTACGTTGCTCATTTAGAGAAATTAAATTTGCAATTCTACATACATAGTTTGCCAGAGTCGTTATTGTTATGTTTCTTCTATTTATCTCCGCCAAGAAACGAGGTTATGTTTTGATCGACGTTGGTTTGTCCGTCTGTCCGTCTCTGTGCTAAATATCTCAAAAAGTTGTGAACGGTATTTGATGAAACTTGCAGTCCGCAGCTAGTAATGACACAAGGAACAGATGAGATGTTGGTAATGATCCGGGAAATTGTATGGATTCTTGAAGGATTTTTCATTTGTTATATATATTTGACATGAAGTATTACAATGTTACGTTCTTTGATTATCTCCCTTGAAAACACGTTTATCCTTTCCACGTAACTTATGGTAGCGTTGCTTTTGCCAAAGTTTTATTTTTGCTTCTCTATTAGTAGTTTTACTCGCGTATCTATGGACTCTTGAGGGATGATTGATATTATTCTGACCATAGAGGGATGTAAAGTAGGTAGGTAGGTAGGTTTAGTTTTGTAAGTAGACAGATACCTCTTTAATCTTTGGCAAGGAATCATCTGACCATCGTCCTTGGTGATTTCAACGTGGACCTTCTTGATTTCCCTTTTGACAACTATGAACCAGTTTGGGTTCGACTAACTAGTCCAAAAAACCACCATGGACAATGGAAGCCTGCTAGATCATGTTTATTTGAACCAAGATCGGCGTCCACAAGCCACCGTAACAGGCTCTTACTTTTCCGACCAAGTTTTAGGTAATTGTTGTTTCCGTTTAGTTGTATGGTGAAACTAGCTTGCTGTTGTCATTGATGTACTATAACTGCTTTAGATAATTCCTGTTTTTAAAGGTTTTTTTTAAAGTGTTATTTTTTTAACCCCGCCAAGGAGGTTATGTTTTTGCCGGAGTTGGTTTGGGAAATTGGGCGATTTTCAGCATGCGTGTATATGAGTGGAAATGATCTGCTTGGCGGACGGAGGTCTGCGCTTTCCGAATGCTTTTCTAGTTTGATATACTTTTTACGAGGTACACACATAGAGATACGCGCGCACGCACGCACACATGCACGCACATAGTCGGGCACGGGAAAACAAAATTTGTTTTAACACACAAATTCACGTAAAGAACCTTTCTAACCAGATACAAAACAAAAAGGAATTATGTTTGTGTGTGTGTATGTGCGTGTGTGTGTGTGTGTGTGTATGTGTGTGTGTTTGTATGTGTGTGTGTTTGTTTGTGTGTGTGTGTGTGTGTGTGTGTGTGTGTGGTGTGTGTGTGTGTGTGTATGTATGTGTGTGTGATAATTGCCGCTTTATATTCCGATTTAAGAATGGTCAATTTTTTCTGATGCAAGACAGCTTGCATTTGCAATGTAGAAGCGCTCTTCTCGCTTCGAAGCAGTTTTTACAATCTCTCTCTCGCCCTCACTCTCTTTCTCTCTTTCTCTCTCTCATGGTAGTTGATAAACTTTGCATGGTTTTAGTTGGAGGTTCACTAAGCTCCATCGACATCCATCTACGTACGTTCAGGTGCGCATCCTGCATGTGCATTATATATCTTTCATCTCTCTCAACACAACAATCCCCACCCAGGAAATCCCTTTAACACAGTCACTGAGAACTTTAGATTCATGACCAACATAATCATATTTTTGGCTACTTTCACAATATGAATATGTACGTACACGAAACTGCGTGATAACCAGAAGCTTTGCAACTATCTCCAACACGCGCATAATTTAACCGTGAACAACCATTTCAACAAAACTGAAAACTTCACTAACCACCTGTTGATACCCAACATTCCAGCTACCTATAGATCAGCACACTCCAGGTAATACAATTAACAGCACATATATGTTAACATTTGGAATATGATCTCGCTTAGGGATGAAAGAGAACGAATTCGAAGGGAACTTCTAACATTCATTTAGCGCTTTAACATTTTATAATGGAATAAAAGCAAAGTAAGTCTAAATCTTTGATATAATCTTACAGGTTTGAGAGTTACGCTATCAACAACGGATTCGATAACATACTCAACATATTTAACACGTATGAAACAGTTTCAAGTGTTACAACTTAAATCTTTACTATAATACGGAATCGAAAATTTCTCGAAATCTTCTAAAATAAAGAATTATTGCTCTAAAAATTTATATATATTATATTATAATATAATTGTAGGAGTGGATTGGTGGTAAGAAGCTTGCTTACGAACCGCATAGTTCCAGTTTCAGCTCCACAGCGTGGCAACTTGGGCAAGTGTCTTCTACTATAGCCTCGGGCTGACCAAAGCCTTGTGAGTGGATTTGGTAGACGGAAACTGAAAAAAGCCCGTCGTATATATGTATATATATATATATATATGTATATATATATATATATATATGTGTGGTGTGTGTGTGTGTGTGTGTGTGTGTGTGTGTGTGTGTGTGTGTATGTTTGTGCGTCTGTGTTTACTCCCCCCTCCCAACATCGCTTGACAACCGATGCTTTGTTTACGTCCCAGTAACTTAGCGGTTCGGCGAAAGAGACCGATAGAATAAGTACGAGGCTTACAAAGAATAAGTTCTGGGGGCGATTTGCTAGACTAAAGGCGGTGCTCCAGCATGGCCACAGCCAAATGTGTGAAACAAGTAAAATAAGTACCAGGCAGTGGCTCTCATGGCTTCTGATCTTAACTGATTGGAAGTGTTATCATGTACATTGTTTTGTCTTGGTATAAAAGATGGGCTACAGCAAATATTCTGCTCAATACCACAGATTTGCTTGTCAGTTGTTTGACCTTAACCAGTTGAGCATGTCCCTTAGTGGCTGACGATATGTGCATCTCTGATCACGAGCAGAAGTAGTGGGGGAGCATCATGGCCATGTGTTGAGAGGGATTCTTTGGAGTTTGAATGGTTCACCTCTGGAAACATAGGTGTTTCGTTCAACATCCTAAAGCAACCCTTATTCAGGGACCGTTTGAGCAGGATGGGCTACTCAACCTGAAGAAAATTGTAACTGGGCCCCACCTGCAAGGTCATGTGCTGTTTATCTTGATATGAGATCACCATGTCGCGCACATATGGTTGTGATGCATGTGCCTGGTGTACCTTTATCAGACGGGTAATCATGATGGGTATATTGGGCTTCGTATATTTTACCCCAGTGTCACTTTGATGGCATGAACTGCTCTCTCACTCAATAATAATAATAATAATAATGATAATGATTATAATGTCGCATGGGATCTCCAGTTACCTTAAGAAGTTTTGAAGTTTCGATTGGATTAATCCCAACTCTCCGATCACCACTGGGGTCACTTTTACATTACTCTCTCGCATTCCATACAGTCTTGCCATATCTATTTTCAATTCGGAGTACTTGGTGATTTTTTCAACCTCTTTACTCACATCATTCATGTCATTTGGTATGTCTACATCAATGATCTGACAGTAGTCGTCTCTCTTACTCAATATGACAATATCCGGCCGACGGTGTTCGATTACACGATCCGTGTGAAAATCACGGTTCCAGGTAATCGTTACTTTCCCTTCCTCCTGCATAACTTTACATGGTACATGCTCATACCAGTTCTCTGTTACTTCATATTGGTATTCATGGCACGAGAGCCAATGAAGATACACACACATTATCGTGGCGAAGCTTGTTTTCTCTTTGTGCAAAGTTTTCTCATCTACTTACCAATAGAGTCACATTTTCCTCACTCTTTCCACAGAGTCTGCATTTCTGGGTATTAGAAGTTTTATAGATTTTATACTTCACTGATTTGGTAGCGATATCCTGGTCTTCTACAGCAATGATCAGGTTTTTGGTGGTACTTTTCAAATCACCTCGCTCAAGCCATGCCTACGATGTTGTATTATTCTTAACGTCCTGTGTATTCCTTTCAAGCTCCCCATGCATTTTCATTTCACAAAAGTCTTCTTTCCTCGTCTCCTAAGCTCTTTGGTAAAACTCATTCTTGGCCATCATTTCATCTGCATTTGCACGCATATCTTTCGCAGCATATTTCAGCAGATCTTCATCACGAATTATCAAATACCCGGCAACCGTTCTCCGTTCACTCCCTATACACTGGTATATATTATTTATGTCCTCTGCCACCATTCTTTCTTCTCATATACGGCCGCTTAAGTTTACCTTATGGCGTATCACCCTATGCAGCGTCATCAACTTTCTCTTCCTCCCATCTAGTGTTGATATTTCCTCCTTAGTCCATTTTAGGATCAATGCACTATATCTGGCCACTGCAACTGCCCAGATATTCATTGCAGTAATCAAAATTCTGGCATACAGTTTGGATTTCAACAAAATATTCACCCTTTTTTTTTATACGCCTCGCTGACCTTGCCATTCATTTCCCTGTGTAGAATGTCATCCAGCTCCAAAATCCCTAAATATATATACCCACTACCGTCGGGTTCACTCATGGTCTCTCCTGATGCTAACCGCAATATTCTGCAGGCAGCTTCCTTCCTTCTTTTCATATTAAATACTGAGCATTTGGTAATCCCACATTCCATACCGATGTCCCAACTACTTTCAATACCTGTTTTAGTTAAGGAATCTATCCGTTTTCTCAGATTACCCAAACAATTTCAGGTCATCCATAATCATAGACCTTTCTTCCCACATCGGTAACACACCTTCACTTTCCTAACTGTCGTTGTTATGGATATTAGTGCAATTAAAAATAGTAACGGATAAAACAGGTCACTTTGGAGGATACATCATTACTTGAGCATAATTTAGTTTTCATGCTATGCATCAGAAAACTTCATGGACCGTTGCTGTTCTAGTTTTAGTTTGGATTTCATTTGTTTTATATATTTTGTTGTTTCTCCTTCTTCTTCATATTTGTTAGGTAGTATGATTTTCTGTTTTTATTTGTCAGCTTCCTTAAATACTGTGATCAGTCTTTTGTTTTGTTCGTGTTTTGTGGCTATTTGTATTAGTTTTCCTTGCTTCTAATGTAAGTATTTTTGCATTCCTATAGTGGTTATTTTATAATCGTTTTTCAGCTGTATAAAGCCTCTACCACCTTCTATGGGTTGTATATATAGCCTTACTATGTCAGATTTTGGGTGGTCCATCTTAAATCCTGTCATTATTTTTCTAGTTTTCCTGTCTATTTTGGTTACTTCATGTAGTGTCCAGTTAAGGATATTGTAGCTGTAACTTATAACTGGGTCGGCTAAAGTGTTAATACCTACTATCTTGTTTTTAGCATTGAGCTCTGTTTTTATTATTGATCTAACTCGTCTATAGTATTCTTTCTTTATTTTCTCTTTCATGTGTGTGTGTTGTATCATATCTAGTTCATGGATTCCTAAATATTTGTATGTCTGGCTTTGGTCTAATTCTTTTATTTCATTAGCTTTATCCAGTGTGATGTTGCTGCTCTTAACTAGTTTTCCTCTTTTCAGGGTTGCTTTTGCACATTTTTCTAATACAAATTTCATATCTATTTCTTCGGTAAATCCATGTACTGTCTGTACTAGTGTTTCCAGCTGTTTATCATTTGTAGCTTATAGTTTTAGGTCATGCGTATATAAAAAGTGACTGATTGTTTTGCCGTAACATTTGTATCTGCATCCAGTTCTATTTAGCATGTCAGATAAAGGTATCAGTGCCAAGCAGAAAAAGAGTGGAATATTCCTCTTCTAATGGGGATAACTTTGGTTGTCACGAGTCCCTCTTTTGTTTGGAGCTTTAGTACTGTCTGCCATGTATTCATAGAGTGTCTTATGTATTTCATAATTATTGGTGCTACCTTGTTAATGGCTAGTGTTTCGAGGATCCACGTGTTGGGAATACTATCAAAAGCCTTTCGGTATCCTATCCAAGCCATACTGAGGTATTTCTTCTTTCTGCGGCTGTGTACAGTTATGGCTTTATTGATCATTAGTTGATCTTTACAGGTCTATGAGCCCTTGCAGCATCCCTTCTGCTCTTCTGGAAACAGGTTGTTTTCTTCCAGATACTTGCACAATCTCTGCGATATTATTGCAGTAAAGGGATTTTAAATTGTAGGGAGACAGTTTATAGGTATGTAGCTTTTTGGTTTTGCCGTTTCAGTGGATTTGGGAATTAGGATTGTTTTCCCTTTCGTGAGCCATTCAGGCATCGTCTCTGGCTCTGCTACTATGTCGTTAACGTTTTCAGCCAGATTTTTGTGTATACCTGTCAGATATTTTAACTAGAAGTTGAGGATCTTGTCGTGCCAGGTGCCTTCTAGTTGCTTAGTCTTTGCACCGCTTGGGTGACCTCTTCAGTTGTTATAGGGGTCCAGAATTGCTCAGGTGCTAAGTTCGTTGTTTTAATAGTCTGAGGTTTTTCCCCCACCGACCACATTTCTCTCCAAAATTGTTCCACTTCTGCTGTTGGTGCTGCAGTCTATTTTATTTTTGTCCTCAAAGACATTTAAATAGATAGGGGATTTCTAAGGATGTGTGTAGTACTTGTTGGTACAATCTTTCAGATTTCTCTGAGACATGGTTCTCCTGATATTTTCTAGAAGTTTCTGACATCTCTTTTTCATCATTCCCAAGGCACCTATAATGACAAAAACAGTCCTTGCTTTAAGATGCCAAATATTTTGTATTTCAATTTCCAGTTCATTATATTTACTTACTTTGTCAAATTCCTTTATAGATACATTATGATCAGTCGATTATACACGCCTTTTGGGGTCGATAAAATAATTACCAGTTATTTGCTAGTAATCGACTTTACCTCTCTCTTAAAATTTCAAGCCTTGTGCCTATAACAGAAAGGATTATCATTATTATTATTATTATTATTATTATTATTATTATTATTATTATTATTATTATTATTATTATTCAGTTGTTTAAATTTTTATAGCGTGCTTTCACTTCACTACCGAGCGCAGCTCTGTGTGCCTTAGGTATGTGCTGTGATTTGTTGTGATGCTCTGATGGTTATTATAAGGAAAGTGTTCTGCGTAGGATGTGTGCAGTGCCTAGTAGTGCAATTTTCTGTATGTTATATGTGTTTGTAAGTCCTGGTGTTTTTGTTATGTATTTGTCTGAATATTTTTTTATCATGCCTAATGCACCTTATTATTATTATTATTATTATTATTATTATTATTATTATTATTATTATTATTATTATTATATTATTATTATTATTATAATTATTATTATTATTATTATTATTATTATTATTATTATTATTATTGATTTGACTCGGGTTTGGTCTCATTCCTGGAAGAATATAGGTGGGTAGCAGGCTAAAGCCGTAATTTTAGGTATCCACTAGCTTTCAGCAGTCTCTTAAGTTGTTAGAACCCTCCTGATAATCTTCCTGTGTCTAAGAGTCACACTTTCTGTACAAGCTCTACTGGACATTCTAGTTCAATCTCTAACCATTTGTCTATATCTTCGCTTACAATTCCCACTACACCAGATATTTTAGGCACAACCTTTACAGTTTTCATATTACAAGGATTTGCAATTTCAAATTTTAAGGGATTCTATTTTTTTATTCCTTTATTGTTATTATTAATATTGTTATGAATTCCGCCGAGCTGGAATTTTGTTTTCATCGTTTCGTGGTGAATGAAATAAGCATCAGTCGAAAATTGGGGTGGAAGTAATTGACTTAATCCGTTTGATAATCAAAGATACATTGTTTCCCAACAACATTCTGCCGGGGATCGAGATCTTTAAAAAACTATTAGAATGTTAGGGTATATAAGAATAGTGGATTAAATAGTTTACATACATATTCCTGTTTAGATTGCTCGGTTTCCTTATTTTTACCACCCTTCGTGTTGCTAAAGATGTTTAACCGACGATTTTCTTTTAATATTCTCTATAATTTGGTAGTATCTGTAACTTTGATTTATGAATGATGAAATAAGCGAGACATACTATTGTTTAAAGAGTGTTGTGGGGAAAAAATTAGGACATTAAATCCTTTGATTCTAATGCTCTACAAGTATAAATCTCAGACTTAGGATTGAATTCTTCAATCTACAATATTTTTCTTATAAACATCCATGCAATTGTGTGTACCTGTGCTTGTTTATGTATATGTGTGTAAGCGTATGTGATTGTATATTTATGCAAGTGTTTGCGTGAGTCGTATTTTACGAGCATGCGTGTGAATACATGCGTACCTACGTTTTTTAAAGATATTTCATAATAAGAGGATTAAATCAAAATTCCAAATTGATATTCATTGAATTTGAGTTCAATGATCATATTCTTCCTATTTATCTGAATTAGAAATACTTTTCTCTTTATATTATTTTAACTGGTGTTTTTAATGAGTCTTAAATTATTTTCTATTATGAAGTTACTGTAGGATTTTTTAAAGAAATTTCTAGATTCCATGGAATATTTTACTGATTATTAATTAGGATAAAGTTATTAATTAAGCATAATCTGTTTAAAATTGTAAAATAATAATTACAGAAATTCAAGTTTATCATTCTGATTACAATGGCAACTGTATATTAATAAAGATTCAAGGAGATTTTTATAATCCTATTCACGAAGTATTTTACATTCTCCCTGTTCTGGATCGATGGTAATGAAAATTCGCTTAAGTGAATGATGTTTGACGCTATTTCAAGTACTGGCTTAAGTTTCAATGATTGCTTTCTCAGCTTTATTGATTTAGTGGTATTGACATTATGCATAAATGACCAAAGCTGTTCGTAGCATATATTCATCTATTTGATGTTTGCAGTTTTAATGAGCGTCTTGTACTGCTGACCTACATGCAAAGAAATTTGCAAACATAGATTTAAAAAGGACACTATGCATGATGTTAAGTTACATCTGCCGTGATAAATGTTATTCGATATTATAGAACGCGCGCACGTGCGTCTCTGGCTGACCGTAGAGGACTTGAAATGTCCATGCATTAAATTGCATGTTGTTTTCATTATCCTAATTATATATGTCATCTTGGTCTTCTCGTAGAAGATTCCTTGACTGCTTGTACTACTTTTGTGTCGCCCATCGGCAGAGCTTGTGAATATGGCTGACTGTGTAACTGATAGCATATCCGAAAGAGCTCAATACCTGTGTACTGAGGCACGCCACTCGCTATTGTTGTCTCCATGGAGAGGGCCTCATTGGCTGCCACAGCCTAGATTGTATCTGGATCAACAAAGAGACAGGAAATCATATAATCATTCTCACTACTATACCGAGTACCGTAGTTTCTAACATCCGACGATCACCTGTATTAAAGGTTTTTGCAAAATCCATATATATATATATCACATTCACATCTGAGCGATTCATTAGTTGCTTCAACACTCCGTTATAATGCTGAAGAAGGCAGCTTCTCCCTGAGCAAAAGTCATGTTAGGTGTCAGGGATCAAGTCATTATCTTCTAAAAATCATGCTCAGCTTGCTTTCGACAATGCCTTCCATGAATTGGCTGACATCTGACGTTAGACAGATAGGGTTATATTTTAATTAGCATCTACTCTGCACCTCCTTTAACTTTCTGGAAAGTCTCTACTTTGCAAGGAAGCTTTGGAAAAGAATCTGTAATGATCTTGCTAGAGTTCCTTTGCATTTGGTTAGGAGAGCTTGGTTTAAGCTCATTTCATCAATGACTGATATTACATTAGTTTCCTCTATTTCGATATAATTAATAATTGCCATCTGTCTGTGATGCTGAAGAGTTCATAAGGCATAACTACTTGCACATGTCTCATCGGACTTGTGTAAACACTTTTGCATTACACACTCAACATTTCATTTATCCACTGGGGGTCTGCAGTCAGTGAGTCATTTTCTTCGAATTATCTTCTGTTGTATTGAGGCTGACTCTTTTGCAAATCTATAGAAGGCTTTAGGGTTTGCCTTTACATCCGCATATCTCCATTGTGGAAGCATTGTGATTTGTGACTTGATTTTGTGTCCTTATCGATCATGATCGAAGTTTATGTCATCTCGAGGTAAAGCGTCCATGACCGATCTTGCAGTGAGAAAAACCCGTAGCATTGATATAAAACTTGGGATGAGCAAATATGCGCCTTGTCTCAAAGTCTCAATGGCAGCAGGTACCCTTTGCGTAGAACTTACAACCATGTTGGATCTTCTGGATTAGAGAATTTTTGTTTTAGCAAGTGCTACTTCGTTTTGTTTTTGCACTCACCTTACACCTATGACAATCCACAGTTTGCTTGCTTGTATTTTCATCTTCATATCTTCATCTTTAGTGTCTTCTGTTTTTTTCTGGTGAACCTTTGCTTTGCAGCTATTGTTTTCCATGGATTCAAAATTGTACAGAGTGGTGATATTTGTTTTGCTGTGTTCCTCTCTCGCACTCTAACCTTAACAATTCGAGGATTCCTTTAAGTTAGTCGGGGGTGGGGGTTGCCTGCTTGTGGTTTAACCTCCTCCTTGAATATACTGTCTAACAACTCAATGTGCAGTTAACCAAGACATAGGAACGAATGAATTTCTTCTTTTTCCTTTCGATTTCAGCCATGGTTCGGTGAAACTAAAACTCTTCAAGGTTTCAGCAATTAGAGTGCTTGGTGGGGATTCTTCTGCATAGTTCCAAGGAAACGAATTACTGGATGTTCACTACAGCTCTTTCAGACGATTTATTGGCGAACAAATAGTTTACAAAATGAAAACGAAAAACACTTTTGTTTAGGGGAATAAAAATTGGATTTCAAAATTGAACATTTTAGATTGGGATCACAACGAATATAATGTTCCTTAACTCCCTCATGTCGGTGACGATCAGATCTTTATAACACAATACAAAACTTTGTCTATTTTCAAGAGAAGTCTGTACTGGTTACTTTTAAAGTCGGATGTCAATTTACCTGGATACAATGCGGATTTGGAACTCGTGCTTCTAATATTTCTCATCTCTAGCATTATTTCTTCACTGTTAGCCTACGATCTTTTCAGGCCATCCTCGTATAAAATGATCATGTTATCGGAGATTAAACATGCATTCTTATTCGCCAAAGTTAGAGATAAGCAGGAAAATACAACAGAACAAAAAATAAGATCTGTCGAAGGAAAAGAAGAATACAGCATAAATTCCACGTTTCATATGGTAGAGCAAAGAAATGTTCTAGATTGTGAAGAAGAATACTGTAGCATTTCTGGATTCGATTGATTTCAATTAAATCATGGAAAATGAAACAAAATATCTTTGGTTTCCAACCCTTTGCAATACAAAATGACTATATGATTTTCTACGTCAAAAAGTGAGTCAGTGCCTTGCAAAAGATACCTTTCTGAGAGACTGGATGCATAAGACATTATCCATGCACAGGTGTTGCTTGTTATTACAGATGGTCCGATTAAGTATTTTGAAGTGTCGAAATTATTTGACATCACTTTTCTAATATATTCCGTTCGGCTAAAACAAAACATTGATTAGCTATCATTAAGAGTAGTAATCAAAATCACTATGAGTGAAACTTCGGTGATACAAGTGAGTTATCTTGTCTTAATAATAACGTTCACGGAGTCAACGTATCGAAAAATATGAAAAGGATATCAGTAGTGCATTGTGTCTCAGGAGGCATGCGCTATCTTTGACTTAATTTCCATCAAATACATGTTTGGTTGAGTGTATGTGCCTGAAGTTAGAGGTGCGGTCGTGTGTGTATATATATAACTGTATTCGAAGTATGCATTGCCAAAAACTATAGTACAAGACTTACAATGTATTCTGTTCTGAAGACTAGTACATCATAATTTTTTTTAGGTATCTTCTCTTAATATGATATCTAAAAACCTGTAATCACGCTATATAATATTCACTCGTCTTACTCAGCGTCGATAAAATACCCACCATTCATACACTGTTTTCTGTCCAATGCGATCTATATTGTTCCCATTAAAATTCCTGAACAATTAGTTAATACACGATATGAACATATATAAAAAAAAAACTTATTCAGTTTCTTTATATGAAATTATTATTATTTCTGAGATAAAGATTTAAATTTAAATTCTTAAGCATTTTTGAAAACTAACCCATTGTTACCATAACCTCCATTCAGTGCCATAGGTTTAGTGTGAAAAGCAGATTCTCTAAATGGAAAATATATTCTTTGCAATCACTATGTGAAACATAAAATGAATCTGAAAATAACTGAAGAAAATTACTACTGACAATAAGTTATTCGGAGTTCGCAATTGAACGCTTGGTAATATGAATGCAAGTATTGTTCTATTAGCAGGTTATGCTGTTAATCCTGCTAATAAAACTACTGCTGCTGCTACTACATTTTTCCAATCTAATTAGCAATGAATTATTTATGTTCTTACAGTTGTTTTACTTAGAACAAATTACATCCAGATTTTTTCATACACGTGTGCCAAAAAGAAGCATAAATAAATGAATAAAAAAGTAAAATTTTCAATTAAACTTGAAATAACAAAACCATAAGTAGATATGTATGTCGCATACAGGTACACTCATCAGTGCATACACCCTCCCTATAAAAAAATTCACTGGAAATATAAATTTTAATAAACATATAAGCGTAGGAGTGGCTGTGTGGAAGTAGCTTGCTTACGAACCCCATGGTTCCAGGTTCAGACTCACTGCGTGAAACCACGGGCAAGTGTCTTCTAATATATATTTCTTTACTACCCACAAGGAGCTAAACACAGAGGGGACAAACAAGGACAGACAAACGAATAAGTCGATTACATCGACCCCAGTGCGTAACTGGTACTTAATTTATCGACCCCGAAAGGATGAAAAGCAAAGTCGACCTCGGCGGAATTTGAACTCGGAACGTAACGACAGATGAAATACGGCTACGCATTTCGCCTGGCGCGCTAATGTTTCTGCCAGCTCACAGTGTCTTCTAATATAGCCTCGCGCTGACCAAAGCCTTGTGAGTGGATTTGGTCGACGGAAACTGAAAGAAGACCATCGTATATATGTATATATACATATGTATGTGTGTGTGTGTGTGTGCGTGTGTGTGTATATATGTTTGTGTGCTTGTGTTTGTCTCCCCAACATCGCTTGACAACCGATGCTGGTGTGTTTACATCTCCGTAACTTAGCGGCTCGGCAAAAGAGACCGATAGAATAAGTACTAAACTTACAAAGAATAAGCCCTGGGGTCGATTTGCTCGACTAAAAAGGCGGTGCTCCAGCATGGCCACAGTCAAATTACTGAAACAAGTAAAAGAGTAAAAGAGTATATATGCTCATATATATAGACATACAATTTATTTTATATACTTTATCTGTTCACGCATTTATTTTGTGATGAATATAATCATATCGCACTGTACCGTTTGAACACTTTTTGGGTGGTACTGTTACTGATTTATTAGTATGCCAACGATAAGATTGCTTCAACTTTTCCCTTTCCTTATGTTGCACTAGTTTAGCGGAACCAATAATGTATTTTTAAATGTTTTCAGGTGGCAATATACATCAAATTAACAAATACAGATAAGTGATGTTCCACGACTCATTGATTCTAGGACAAAATATGAAATAAATATCTCATTGATCAGCTCTCAAATTATGTTCCAGGAGAATTCAGCGATGAAGAGGGACCAATTCTCAAGCCGGCAAATTGTCCTTACAGCCGACTGCTTCGCTTCGCTGCGGAGGAAAAAGAGACATCTAGTTCACAGCCTGAAAGCAAATATTGAGTCGAGCCCGAATGTATAAAACAGCTTCATTCATAGTCCAGCCTGGTAATGGTTGATCTGATGTTACACTCACAATGTTGAGTAACAATTATGTGTAGAACTACTTCAACAGGCAAACACACACACACACACACACACACGTACAAAACACAGCAAGACATCTTTCACATTTTCCTTCACTATTTCCTATAGAAAGAAAGGCGACAGGAAAAATACTTCCATTTTATTTGTTATGATAACTAGGTTTTATAATATTTATGTCCTTTTTGAGTCCCTCGGAATGATGTTCACTTTGTATATATATATATATATTTCGTTTTTGGATTTGGTTTGCAAGATTCTTTATATGAGTTCGTGCGTTGAAGCATATTCTGTTGTGTCTGGGGAAGTCATTCTCTTTTAGTGCCTTTTTATTTAACACACTCACAGGTAAAATTTCCACTTATTTCTTATCTTTATTTTCTAAATTTTTCGTTGCGTCTTGCAACCTTTTCAATAGTCTTGACTATATATATATATATAATATATATATATATATATATATATATATATAATATATATATATTATGTATGTATGTATGTATGTATGTATGTATGTATGTATGTATGTATGTATGTATGCATGTATGCATGTATGTATGTATGTATGTATGTATGTATGTATGTATGTATGTATGTATGTATACATATATGTATGTGTGTGTGTGTATAATGTGTGTGTGTGTATGTGTATAATAATCAGGCAGTAATCTGATAGCTCTGCGTCAGCAAGAATTGAAAAAATATGGAAAAAAGTGAAAAGGGTACAGTGAACGTGCCGTGAGGAGTGGAATATCCAACGTTTCGGAATGAATCCTTCGTCAGGGAGCCGAGAAAAGAAAGTAAGAAAAAGAAGAAAAAAGCCAGAGTTTACATCTTCTCAGCACGTATTTGACTAGCTTAGAAAAGAGAAAAGGCGTATCGAATTTGATACAACTTAAACTCCTTATAAAGTGCTGATATATGTATATGTGTGTGCACGTACCCATGTATTTATGTTGGTGCATGTGTAGGTATGCTTAAAAATATGTGCGTGAGTTTGTGAGCATGGCTATACCATCTCACATACGCACATATAGAATTTTGCTACATGTCATTGTTTATATGTCAATGATCTTTAACTGATAGTGATGAGCACCGTTCCTGCTTTGTTTTATTTATGATAGGTCAAGAATCGATTCCATCATATCTCAAGTGCTTGTTACGCAGAAAGTTTTTTTTTTACTGATATTCAGCTGGGTATATGCATATATATATATGTGTGTGTGTGAGAGAGAGAGAGAGAGAGAGAGAGAGTGTGTGTGTGTGTGTGTGTATATATATGTATGTGTGTCTACACACACTTATATACGCACATATAAGGGTGTATTTATAAATGGCTACATAACTATATAAGTATTGTATATTTCTCTCTCTTTTTCTCTCCCTCTCTCTTTTTGTATATTTGTATATATATATATATATATATGCACACACATACATAAATAAATATGCATATATATCAATGTATATATATATGTATGCGTGTATTTATTTATATATACATACATATACATACATACATATATATACACATATATATACGCACACACATATATATATATACAAACACACTCACACACACACACACACACACACACACGCACATATATACGCATATACATGCATACATATGTATGCATATGTATAGAGGGTGCTGATTAATATCTCGATATTAAACGATTTTTTCCGCTTATCAAGGCATATTTGCTCATGATTGGCATCTTCAGCTAGATTTATCTCACCCTATTCATATGCAATACTTTCTTGCTCCGTATTATTAAATGTTGAGATATATAGCAGCGAGGTTAAAATAGCCTATTTGTATAAGCTAACTCCTGCTTATATCAGAGAAACGATCATAAATATAATGTCTTAGTTTTATCATAACATGATTCTAGACATGATTGTTGTATTCATATAAATTACTATTATGTGACGGTTCCTGCTGCCGGTCAGCCGGTCAGCCGGTCAATGAACACGCCGATAGCTTATATACGGAATATAGCCAACCAGGCAATATAGCAAAATACGTTACATAATAACCCTCGACTTACGCTCAGTCGAAAATTCAATTCTAATAAATGTTTTACCTTGATAGGTTAATACATATATGTATTGTAATCATAACTGTGATTTCAGCGTTTATGCGCTAAAATATATGGAAAATACAAATGGTTGTTTGCATTGCCTTATGTTTAGCTTGCACACGGAGAATTGTTTTTAAAAACTACCAGGTCAGCGGTTTTGTCATAATACATAAACCTGACTAGCGTATCTATGAAACATTACCTCTTTCTCTAATCAATATGCGTGAGTTTACATTTCTAGATAAAGGTGGGTACACATACGCACACAAACACACACACACACACATACACACACAAAGACCCACGCGCACGCACGCACACACACACACACACACACACACACACACACATACTGTATATTGCATGTGTAATAAGAAGCAAAGTAAAACGTCAAGACACATCCCCTTGCATCTTCACTGAGACTGAGGTGAATCGTTCAATTATTGATTTATTTGTACCTCACGGCAATCCAGTGTATTGAAGATCTTTGGTTTTGTTTTTCGAATTTTGTTTTTGTTGTTGTTTTTCGAAAAACTTCCTATCCTACATTTTGTAGAAGAACAAAACATAACATACACAAGTTGAAAACAAAGAATAAAAAATAAGCGCAACGAATGTGAGATCTTTTGTAAAATACTCGAAAAGAAGATTTCCAACAAGTTGCAGATAACCTATTAAAATATATTAAACTGATTTTCAAGACAATGGTAAAATATCAAAATAACAGTTCAAGGATCAATTTCAAAATTTATGGAAAAAGAAATTTCATGAAAAGCATTGAAGTCTATTCTGGATTATAAAAAAATAATTGTGAACAATTAACTGAATCTCTTGAACTGAATTATTGTCTTAGATTGACATTTCATTCAAGAAACTATAAGATCATATTTTTTTTTTATTTCAATGATTTATAAATCTGCACTGTATACTGTGGGTTATATGAAATATGATGACCATCGACGCTAGAAACATATCGATTCCGATGTCGATTTTGACGTACGATTTATCTACTTCGTCCATCCACAATATAACTATTCATTGATTTGTCAGTGATTGAATATTCCATTAAGTATGAAAATGTAAGCAGAATGCTTAAAACATTCCTAATTCAGAAACCAAGTGGCACAAGTGATTGCTGATATATCAACTATTGTTAATCAGTCTGTTTCCCACAGAGGATGACTTTTCACGTACGTAATAAAGTACAAGGGTTGTACCCAAAATAAACGGGAAGTTTGTAATATTATTTTATTCACTTAATTTCACATGTTTACATTTTTATCGCTTTCAAACTATTCTCCATTTGAAGCAATGCATCGGTTCAGACGCGTGTTCCGTGCTTAGAAGCAGTCATAGAACTCTTGCAAAGTGATGCCTTTTAACGCCTCCATCGATTTTTTTTCACTTCTTCCACATCTTCAAAATATTTTTCTTCCAGGAAATTTTTCATTCGGGAGGCAAAAAAAATTGCAGAGAGCAAGATTGAGTAAACAGGGATGGTGGACAAACAGGGTCATCACATAAGGCAGTGTGCGAAGGTACATTGTTGTGATGAAGCCACCACTCACCACCAGGCCACTGGTCGGAGCGGTTTCGTCCCGCCACGTCTCGCAAACGCTTCTGAACTACCAAGCAAAATGTCTAGTTAACAGATTTACCAGATGTAACAAATACTGTGGGGACAATTCCTTTCGCAACGATGATACAAATCAACATCGTCTTGGCATTGGACTTCATATGACGCACTTTGGGGTGGGGTGGGGGGCTTGGTGACAGTCATTGCTTCCGTTGACTTGATTGCTGCTTCGTTTCCGCGTACACAGACACAAAGAAACTCACTCACATACACACACACACACACACACACACACACACACAAACACGCATATATTCACAGTTTTTATTGTAAGTATTTACATGTTCGAGATTGCTTATTCAATTTATCTTAAAACTATAGAGCTCCAAACATAATGAGACCCTCGAAGTCTCCTTATAGGGATCCAGTTCTTCTGTATATTTGTGCGTGTGCATCTCTGTGTCTTTGTGCGTGTGTGTGTGTGTGTGTGTGTGTGCACCTATACGTGTATAGGAGTGTGTACATCTACGTATATACACACGTAGAAACATATACTTCATGCATGAATAAATACGTAGTTGCTGGCCAACAGCTATAATTTATGACAACCTTTTTCGCTACCCTCGTCTTACGGAAGTTGAAGCCCTGCCTCACTGTCAGGGACTTCACGAACAGAAATAAATCTCTATTCTCAAGCATAACGGTGCTTGAACAGAGGCGGCAGATTCATGACCCAATACAACACCCTCCGTGCACCCTCAAACATGCGGAAGTTATAGAGACATGTATTCTACAATCTCTGACTCAACTGCTGTTACGATTACTGCAATACAAGGTCCACTGTCGGTTCATATTTTCTTTGAAATCCATGCTTTAAATGCTCAGAATCTAATAGGAAACAGAAGGCCATGCACATTAACTTTGACAGTGAATAATACTGGTGCAATGCAAAGGTCACTCTAAATATTTAATGCCATAAATCTAGCCACAAGATGTAAGATAATAAACACTACAAAAATCTCATGCATGTTTTATCCAAGAGTATCCTTCATTGGTATATATTTTAGAAATGCATATGCAAGTCCACACGCGCACACTCTCTCACACATATACTCACGAATATATATATATGCCGATTTATACATTTTGAATAGGCTTTCATTTGCTAATGTTACCTACCATTTCACATTTTTCCCCTTTCATTCTGTACTATATCCATAGATCACTTTCTTCATAGGTATTATTGCGGTAGTTGCCAATGTAATTTTACCGTAAATTTGAGAATAATCATTAATATTAATATAATATAAAATATTAATATAAAATTTGAAGCAGATATATGTCTTTTTATAGAATAGTGTTCGAACATGCAGTATCAATAGAATAAAAAATATAGAAATAAGTGAAATATTAAATGCATAGCCATACTTGGGCACCGCCTTGAAGAATGTGTAGGCGAATGAATTGATCACTCTTTCTCTCTCTCTCTCACACATACATACATACATACATATATACATACATACATACATACATACATACATATATATACAAACATACATATATATATATGCGTGTGTGTGTGTGTTTATGTGTGTGTATTCTCTCTGTATTCTTTTATTCTTTTACGTGTTCAGTCATTTGACTACAGCCAAGCTAAAGCAGCGCCTTTAGTCGAACAAATCGACCCCAGAACTTATTCCTTGTAAGACCAGAAATTATTCTACCGGTCTCTTTTGCCGAACCGCTAGCTTACGTGAACGTAAACACACCAACATCAAGCGAAGGTGGGTCTAACAAAAATAGACACAAACATATCTATATCTATATCTATCTATCAATCTATCTATCTATCTATCTATCTATCTATCTATCTATCTATCTATCTATCTATCTATCTATCTCTCTCTCTCTCTCTATCTCTCTCTCTCTCTTTCTCTGTCTCTCTGTCTGTCCCTCTCTCTCTCTCTCTCTCTATATATATATATATATATATATATAATATAATATAATATATATATACGATGGGCTTCTTTCAGTTTACATCTACCAAATCCCCTCACACAGCTTTGTTCGGCCCGAGGCTACAGTAGGAGGCACTTGCCGAAGGTGTCACGCAGTGGGACTGAATACAGAGCAATATTGCTCGGAATCAAGCTTCTTATCACACAGCCACGCCTAGGAAAATGAGTTGGAAACAGTCAGAAAAGTTAAGGAATGCAACGGAATAAATACGCACTTGTATAATCTCTATTAAATTAATGCAGTCAGCTCTATTTATTAATATGTTAACTGATATCTTTTATTATATACGGTAAACTGTGTCACTCCCATCCATGAAAATACAAAATATTTCTCTCAGTATCCAATTAAATATCCCCTGTTGAAAAGTATTATCCTTTAAGGGAGGAGATTACAACTATTCTTAGATGTTAAATCCAGATAATCCGTCTTAAAGTAAACAATACTGTTAGTTTACGAAGATCCGGAATCACCTCGTAGCATATTATAAATATAGATGCTCATTAAACTATATTGCTTCATTGAAGAGATTACGATATACTCTTGAGCTAATACTGCATATCCTGTCGGTTGGTATCTGCTATAACAATGCGCGAATATAAACAAACCTAGTGGCAACATAAGCTGTATCGTGATTGTGATGAAATTAAACTTTTGTTATTAAGTTCCATTGTTTTAGTTTCTAGGCTGAGATCACGCAGCAGTTCATTCTGCCTCTATTTGTTCCAGTGTTAAAAAGATAACAATGGTTATTAAGTACCGTTGCGACTATATATACTTTCACCCGCAAACAGCCAGAAAGGGGTTTCTTAGCAGATTCGTTAGAATATCTGACGAAATATTTTCCAGTAATAATTTAAGCCTATTTTTTGATACCAGTTGTTATAGATGTCCATGTTGCATTTCATCAATTGGACATCGATAAAATATAATATCGGTCATATACAGAGGCTAATGAAATGAACTAAAATTGCTCCACCTCTCCAAATACCTGGCATTGTGCCTAAATCGGAAAAATCACATTGTTGGTGCTGTTGCTTTTATTAGTGTTTTGGGTGTTGTTGTTATTGGTGATGATTTTGTTTCTAATTCAGGCACGGTGTAGTCAATTTTGAAACAATGGCAATGGTTTATGTACGACTCCTGTACTTTACGGCTGCTTTATTTTATCGACGTGTCTAGGGATAAAATTCAAAGACGATTGACCTCGACGGGATTTTGATTCTGGACGCAAAGACCCGGAAGATACACAGCAAAACATTTTGTTCTGCATCGTATCAGGTCTGCCAATGTGCTGTAGAAAATGTAATAACTATTACCATTTTTATCTTGAGTTACTTTTATCTTGAGTTACTTTATCTTTGAGTTACTTCCTTCCATCACGTATCGTCGGTTTGGAAACCACAATCCTCAGATTAATCAACCTAGAAGATGTTTATCTGTATTGTATGAATTTTTCCTAGTAGGGTTTTTTTAGTTCTCGTAAGGTAATGTTTTCCATTTCTTTTCATTTTCTTTTATCCTAGTACTTTGATTACCGCTGTCTTGGTTTGTGTGGACATGTCTCATCATGTCAATCGCTCAGTCTCTAGGTTTTATCTACAAACAATTATACTATGAATTTAATTGAGATGTCACGGTCTGCTGGTAATGTCATAGCAATCAGCATGCATGTTTTATTGCAGACATTAATTATTATGTCCAGTTTCTTTGCTCTCATTTCTGTTTCTGTCAGAAGTGTTATGTCTCACAGGATAATAAAAGTATCATTTTTAGCAGCTGTTTCTCGTTTGGGGACGATATGGCCATTGATTTTTCTAAAGTTTCCAAGTATGCTACTCATTTTGCACGCGCATATTGTCCTGATGTTGTCCTTCCTTAAATTCGAAGTCTCTTTTCTCTGATTTTCTACGTAATCGAATATTTCACGTTTCTGCATATCGAGAATACTTTGTTCCAGTCAAATATCTATCGGCACCTTAGTTGGTTGTTTAGGCGTTGCACTCAGAGCGAGCAGAATTTCCTACAAGTACAATTTCAACACTTATGTTCATAATCCCATCATTTTTCTGCTAGGTCCTTATATTTTTTCAGTTTTCCCTCTTTCTATAATATCGACTGTATGTTTGTTATTTGTAAATTCACTGATTATGTATCAATTGCTTTCTGATTGCACGATTCATATCTTGTTTCTGTACTTGAATAGTAAGAGCACGCTCTACAAAGAAACCCCATGAAATCCTATAATTGTTATTATTAACCATGAGAGACATTTTCACTTTACCACCAATTTTTAGATCAGAACTACATAAACCTAGTTAGCATCACACTGATTCCTTTCACCGACACAATTATGTATGAGTGTCTACTTTTATTGTGCTTAAATTATTGCTCCCGTGTAGAAGTCAGTAAATAATTTCATCGAATTTTCTAAATATATTTCATTTACTGTCTGAAATTATTAACTGTAGTCATCATGCCTTGTAATTAAACGGTTATAATTTGTGTGTCTTGCTTCAAGATCCCATCACTCAGCTAAAATGATTGCTCTTCGTTTCCACTCCCAGTGGCTCTTCCAGAATTTCGTCATTTAAGTTTTCTATGTCCATCTAATAGGCTTACTGGACTTTCCTTCCTTGTAATGCTTCACTTTCACAGAACATCGGTATTTGTAGCCACAGATAATAATCTTACCTCGCTATGCACACCTTATTGGCACATAGATCCTATCCATTTACTTTTAGTAGTACGCATTATTTAGTGCCAACAGCTTTCAAATTCGTTGAAACGTTTCCTGTAGCCCCGTCATTACCCATCATAATAAACAAAGAGCTGGTTATGTCCTACGTATTTATTGCCTTGACCATGTACCTTCCGTTAGATTTATTCCAAGCCCCTTCTTAAACTGTCCCTTGTATTCTTTGAAGATTTTCTTATTTCCCTTTGCATCACTGTATCAGTCTGCAGAACCTAAGTTTCTTGTATCATTCATTGTTTTCGTTTCAGTCATCTGATACTGCTAAATCGACAATTTTATCTCATATGATTAAATGATTTTGCACTCTCTGGAAAACTAATACGAAGCATGAATACACACGAACCCATCATCATCATCATCATCATCATCATCATCATCATCATCATCATCATCACCATCATCATTATTATTATTATTATTATTATTATTATTATTATTATTATTATTATTATTAAGACGGTGTGCTAGCGGAATCGTTAGAACGCCGGGCAAAATGCTTAAGCGGTGTGCCGAGGTCGAGTTGCTTTTCATCCTTTCGGGGTCAATAAATTAAGTACCATTTGCGTACTAGCATCGATGTATTGACTGGTCCCCTCCCCAGAAAATCCAGGCCTTGTGCCTATAGTAGAAAGGATTGTTATTATTATTATTTGCACTACACCTCTGTAGTTTTATAGAAAACTGAATGCCCAAAGCTACATTTTGAGTGAAATGTTGATTTTAGTATTTTTGTCATAATGAGTGCATAATTGTTATGCATTGCCATCTAATATTAGTTTATATATGATGCATTTTGTATAATCTCTGAGCCTTAGATTTACAATTGTCTCCATCAATAATTCTGAGTATTATCCCAAGACAATTATTATTTTCTGAATTGTTTCTATGTTCAATAATCATATATAATTTAAATATTTATGGATTTCTATATTTCTATGTTTATAGCTCTCAAAGTTTTTCGGTCTTTCTCAGAGATACGCTCTCATTCATTGCATTTAATACGTCAATTATGAAAGTTTCTGTCGACATTTAAGAAGCATCTAAATTTAGTTTAATATCTTCTCTATTGTATGTACTCGCATATCCTTCTGAATTGCTCAAATAAATTCGTTATTTATATTGTTCTCTATTCTATCTCCTTACCACTATAGTAACATGTTATCTCTGTTATGTAACGTCAACTCAACTACCTTAGTTTCATGAAACTGATTATGAACTTACTTGATATTATCATAATAGTGCTCACTGAAGAACGACTGAGAAACTTGCAATAGTTATGTAAGACTGTTGAGCTTAGCCTTAGTGGTCGAAAACCTGTAGCAAACGGCAGCAACAACAGCGGTACCAGCAGCAGCAGCAACAGCAGCAGAGACAGCAACAGCAGCAGAGACAGCACCAGCGGTAGTAGTAGTAGTATTAGTAGTAGTAGTAGTAGTAGTAGTAGTAGTAGTAGTAGTAGTAGCAGCAGCAGTAGTAGTAGTAGTAGCTGCAGCAGCAGCAGTAGTAGTAGTAGTAGTAGTAGTAGTAATAGTAGCAGCAGCAGCAGCAGCAGTAGTAGTAGCAGCAGCAGCAGTAGCAGTAGTAGTAGCAGCAGCAGCAGCAGCAGTAGTAGTAGCAGCAGCAGCAGTAGTAGTAGTAGTAGTAGTAGTAGTGTAGTAGTAGTAGTAGTAGTAGTAGTAGTAGCAGTAGCAGTAGTAGTAGTAGTGTGAATGACATATTCTCTTTTATTTGGTTACCTCCATTTACTTCGTAACTTCGCATTCAACTAACATAAGATTTTTGCTACTTAATTCATTACAATAGAAATATCGACTCAATCGATATTCGTCATTCTGAAACTTTATACTCGTGTATCTATGTCAAATGTATGTGGTTTATTATTTTCGTTTTTGTCCTCTCGGTCGTTTTATTAACGTTAGTTATTGACCTTCATAAAACTATAATACTATTTAGACATAGATCTTGAAATACATACTATAAAAGCAAAATTTGCATTTATATAGTTAGAAATAGTAAGTTGTTTATGTAAGGAAACGGCTTAGAGCATAAATTGTGAATGCGAAGGGTGGATTCCATCTATTTTATAAAGATCTAGTTAGATTTCCTTCACGTCCCTTGCTATTTGTTTTGTTTGCGCTCGTTTCTATAAAGTTATTCTTTTATTCTACAATACATTTCTATGTCAACGCTCACCTATTACACTAGTAATGCAAAAATATGAATAAACAAGAAGAATGTAAATAAACGAGTATAAATGTTTGTGTATTTATAATGACATTTTTTAGTAAATCCTAATTCTACGAAAGGGAATCTAAATTGGTTCACCTTTCTGTTTATCTTTTCTGCATTCCTAAAATGTAACATATTTACATGTGTCAAATATTTACATATTTTAACAGCAGTACCGCAGCATCGCTGCAGCTCTCGAGCTGCAACTAGTGAAAGGCTATACACTAATAAGCATAATTATTTTAAATACAAGATTCTCTGATCTTTGTCCAACATCCTTGAAATAGCTACCAGATACCGCGTCTCAAAAAAGAAGACATAATGGTCAAAGTAAACTGTAATACAGTATACAAAGAATATGATGGAGTTATCATAACTGCAATGTTTTTTCAGCACACGTGTGTCCTCTAGGTAAAAGTTAACATGAGGTTAAAATATAGCAATAGTAATGATTATCTGTTTAATTGCTTAAGATCAATATCAATAGGCTGCTGAAATTGTGATGTTAATGAACCACCCAGTTTACTGTCTCGATGTCTATTACGTTTACATTCATAATGTACATAATACGCAGTAATGACGACGCATTTACTGCTGAACAATAAACTGTCAAACAGTTTACGATGGAAATGGGAGATCTTTAAGAATTAGTATTGGTTATTTACTTACTCACATTTCATTGATAATTTTTTGAAGAAGATCTGCACATAAATAGCAACACATGCTCCTTATAAGAAATGCTTCCGGGGAAATGCAAACACTTGAAATATTTCTCTTACAAAATGTCGCAGTATACTATGACACACATCAATTTATTACTATTAAATATATATCTTATTGTAATTATATTCTCTACATTCCAAGAAATCATAATCACAAATAACATGAGAACAAAAATGTATATACCTCTCCGGGGTACTTTTGTTATGTCTCATACGTAACTGCTCTTGGAATAACTCTAACATGGATGCACCGAATGAACTGCGTCATAATATTCACGGTAAATACGTGTTTCTTATACAGAAATACAAGCATATATGCTCATATGAATGTGTATGAGCCTAGGTCTGCATAGACATATATTAACAAAATAATCATCGAAAGTCATCTCTTTAATTTAATTACATCCAGTAAATGGAACAAACATTCCTTGAGGCGAATGGATCCGTGTGATCAGAAATCACACCAATTATATATATTGCAGACTAGCTAAAGTTTCATTAAATATTATGATAATATGAGATATTGTAGTACTAAGTGTATTAGATAAATTCCATCAAGATATTTGAGTGTGCATTACGTAATGTGTTGAGGATTTTATAAGATCAAAGGTTTGAATTATATACATTAACAAATGCCCCTGTATCCTTAATCAAATCGGAACGGTAAAAAAATATTAATAGTTTAGAAACAAAGAATATTAAAAATGATTCCTGAGAAGACACAGTAATCAATATAAAATCTCATTTTCCTTTGAAACAAAGTAAAATTCATATACGTAGCTTTGAATAGCTAAGGAGATAGGCAAACTACTGGAATTACAGTTACATTTTGTGTTGTTGATGATTTATGGGAATATAAAATCCATACAGTATATAGCTGGCGCGTTATTTAATCTGAAATCGAAAGACAGAAAAACAGTTGACTTGACTGGGATTTCAAATCAGAAAGTAAACAATGTTTGTGTAACTTTATTTAATAACTAGATGGCATATTTCACCAGCGCCCTCTGCCATATTATCGGGTCGGTCAACAGGCTTTGCGTATAATTTAGTTAATCGAGGCCAGTTGTATATAACAGTGTCAATTGTTTCTCTCTTATACATATATGCATACATAGATTCATACATATTATATGTATAGATACATAGATGCATCTGTGGCAGGATTTCTCCTTTTTCTCTGATGAGTGGACTGGAGCAACGTCAAATGAAATGCTTTGCTCAAGGACGTCGCTCTGCCCAGAAATCGAAACCAAAATCTTACGATCACATGTGCAGCATCCTAACCGCTAAGCTACGCGCCTCCATATATCATATACTCACATACATATATACACACACGAACAAACACACACATATACACTTACACACGCATATATACATATTCATATATAAATATAAAGAAAACACAAATGGGAATTTAAATTTACAACAGCTGTTTCGATAAATTTTATTGATGCATACATATATTCCATCGTTTTCAGGTAGAATTTCAGACAGATATCAAAAGGGTGATATGATATGATTGTATATCGATCGTGATGAATCGAAACAACATTGTTGGATAAGAGTTATCGTATATGATATGATGTAATCTAGGAATACATCAATAAAATTAAACCGAATCAGCTATCGTAAAATTTGAACCTAATTTATTCTCTCTTTTTATATCTATACTACACCTAGGATGCATCTATGGTTTAAATTGTATTTGGTAGTTACATATCTACAGTATCCTGCCAACACTTAATACCTTCAATAATTGTTTACACCTCTGTGAAATTTATGATTTTGTACCTAGCCATATTGACACCCTATAAGTCTAGATTCTACTGAAGACTATAGCTAAATATATACACACACACGCACTCACATATGTATGTATATATATATATATATATATATATATATATATATATATATATATATATATATATATATATATATATATATATATATATAGGCGCAGGAGTGGCTGTGTGGTAAGTAGCTTGCTAACCCAGAATGCAACACTAGTTGGTCTGGACTGTTACAGTGAGAAGATGTGAGTTTCGGCTCCGCGAACAGAAAAAAAGAACAAAAAGAAAAATTGTCAATTATGGCTAGCTATAACGAGCAAAATACTGGCTTCTCAGCACCGTAACGGTGAATTGAGAATTTGTTTGAAAATTATTCTTGTGAATTCTAGTGGGCGTATCTCGTCAAAAAAAAAAAGGAATAAGCCATTTGGATTACCTTTTTGGAGTATTATACAAACGATTCCCTGTCTGTGCTATTTGTGAGATTTTTCTTTTACTTTTCCCTTCTATTATTTCTTTCTTTCTAAAAATTTTTGGTTCATTCTTTTCATTACTTTAATTTCAGTTTCCTTCCCTTTCTTTATTTTGTTTTATTTTTATTCGGTTTAAATTTTTGGCAGACTGTATTTTGAACTACTTTTGGACTGTTCTTTGACATGGCAGACAAGGAACTTAACAAGAAAAACTCTGTCTTAGAGTGGGAAATTAACCCGCCTAAACAATGGTTAAAAGATATGGAAGAGAAGACGATGGTACTTAGAACATATTCTAAAGTTCTTAATTCCATCACCGTCTTCCCAAAACAAGTCATAAAAAATGAACTTAAAGAACATTTGTCCTCTGTAAAATATATATCCCGTGGTGTCAAACATGCAACCGTATGGTTGCTGTTTGACAACGGGGAAAAGGCCCGCCAGTTTGCGAGTCAGCCTTTAGAAGGCAAGGAAATCCTGTATCTCCCGTCATATTGTGGAAGAAAATTAATACGAGCCTGGATATGTGGGCTCCCCCCGGGCACTGAAGCGGATTGGATTGAAGATACCATCCGACGGGGACTGGGAGATGGCGGGCCCAGGCTCTTAAATGTAAGAGTATTGCCGGCGGTCGATTGGGAAGGGTCAAAAGCGATGTTGACCCTGTGGACTCCATCGGCCGCAACAGAACTGGTTTTTCCAGATTTCTTGAAAATGGCTGGCTGCAGGTATCACGTGATACTTGTCGGACGTCCCCCAAAGTGTCACTCGTGCCTGCAGCCAGGCCATATTAAAAGGAACTGCTCCCAGGACCATGGTAAGGTCCTGGAACAGTCACCAGATGCCACCTCCCCTACCCGGTCAAAGGGAGAGGTGGATGTGGTCGAGGAGGTTTCAGCCTCCTCAACTCAAAAGGGATTAAAAAGAAAGAAGGCGGGCAACAATAGTTGCCCGCCGAAGGAACCTAAGGCTTCGGGAGGCGGGGGAGAGTCTCCGGACAAAGCGGAAGGGCTCCACTCTCCCGAAGTCAGGAAGAAAAGAATAAAAAGAAAGAAGAAGAACGAGTCATCTCAGCAGGGAGATGATGTGCCGACTGCATGTCCCGAAGTTGTGCCACCCACGGTGGAAGAAACCACTCCCACCCTTAAAGATGATCAATTAATTATCTTTTTCTACAAGGGCGGGGAGGTAGAAAAATAGTAGAAGAACTTAAAGAAACAGTAGATATGCCCCTCACACGGGATCCCGAATGGCCTCCGCAGATAGCTGTGTAGGTCATAAGGTTTCCCTTGTGGGAAAGGCTTAAAGGATTTGGGGAGGAGTGTCGCATATGGCCGGGTGGCCCTTATACGACTTACATGTCCTACATGAGTGAGGCATGGGAAATGGCGGGATGCAGGAACTCAAGCGGCATTGAAGATAATGATGAATATATCGATGGATGTATCGAAGAGTAGGAGGTGAAGACCCTCGTTACAGAGTTTGGAACCTCACCATATTGGACTATTTTGTAGTGGTTTATAACCTCAATTTTGTGTTTTAAGAAAGAAAAAAGAAAATATGTTAAGTAAGAGGTTTTAGTGCCTCC